>NC_056437.1:2050442-2052942 GCF_018296145.1 Oncorhynchus tshawytscha | reverse complement strand
TGAAGTTTGTTGACATGATATTGTGTCTGGTTTGTAGATGATAATGCTAACTTTCGGCCTAGGAACATCAGTGCGAAGGTCTTGGAACAGAATGGCAGACTTTACGTCTGTTTCAAGTATGTTCCCTTTTCCTGGTGAAACTTCAGAAATTAATATACAATTACACTGAGCTATAAATCAACACAATGCGTTTCCTCTGAGCGGCTATTCATTGATTCTGATTGAACTGCTGTCCTCCACATTTTTCATAGAGTTGTATGGTTTGTTAAACTTTGAAATCAATGGTTTTTGTTTGGCAAACATTTTGAGTTAGCCTCAGCGCAATTCCGTTTTTTGTGGAATTGCCCAATGACAAATTTCCAATAACGTGGAAAATACAGTTTTTCTAATACTAATTTTAATTCTAAACTGCAGAGGCTGCAGTTTGTTTTGTGAATATTGTCAGTTTGCAGAAACATCGTGGCTGTACTATCAGTTAGCCTTGTCTGAGCCAGAACGTCACATAGAGCAGGAGTCTCTCTCCTGTTTCTGTAGCAGTTAGCCTTGTCTGAGCCAGAACGTCACATAGAGCAGGAGTCTCTCTCCTGTTTCTGTAGCAGTTAGCCTTGTCTGAGCCAGAACGTCACATAGAGCAGGAGTCTCTCTCCTGTTTCTGTAGCAGTTAGCCTTGTCTGAGCCAGAACATCACATAGAGCAGGAGTCTCTCTCCTGTTTCTGTAGCAGTATGCCTTGTCTGAGCCAGAACGTCACATAGAGCAGGAGTCTCTCTCCTGTTTCTGTAGCAGTTAGCCTTGTCTGAGCCAGAACGTCACATAGAGCAGGAGTCTCTCTCCTGTTTCTGTAGCAGTAAGACTTGTCTGAGCCAGAACATCACATAGAGCAGGAGTCTCTCTCCTGTTTCTGTAGCAGTTAGCCTTGTCTGAGCCAGAACGTCACATAGAGCAGGAGTCTCTCTCCTGTTTCTGTAGCAGTAAGACTTGTCTGAGCCAGAACGTCACATAGAGCAGGAGTCTCTCTCCTGTTTCTGTAGCAGTAAGACTTGTCTGAGCCAGAACGTCACATAGAGCAGGAGTCTCTCTCCTGTTTCTGTAGCAGTTAGCCTTGTCTGAGCCAGAACGTCACATAGAGCAGGAGTCTCTCTCCTGTTTCTGTAGCAGTAAGACTTGTCTGAGCCAGAACGTCACATAGAGCAGGAGTCTCTCTCCTGTTTCTGTAGCAGTTAGCCTTGTCTGAGCCAGAACATCACATAGAGCAGGAGTCTATCTTGTGTTTCTGTAGCGTGAGGCAGCTTGATGTACAGTACACCCCTTGGACAGGACGCTTGTCAATTGCAGGGCCTTAACCCCAATCCATCTCTGTAATGATGAGTGTCAAGCAGAGAGTGTTGGCTGTACTGCACTCAAATATAAGTGGAGCAGAGAGTGTTGGCTGTACTGCACTCAAATATAAGTGGAGCAGAGCATGTAGGCTGTACTGCACTCATATATAAGTGGAGCAGAGCAGAGAAGATGCAGGCACTATACTGTTAAAAGTTGAATGAGTTTATTTATTTTATCAAATTGCAGATAGCGTACGCTCTCTGAACTACCTGATGTTAACACATTAAAATATCCAGTTTAAATTAACTAGACATTTTTGTCACTAATGAATAATGAAAATAAACACAGAACACTATAGCATGGTTGAAAAAACAAACATCAATACAACACTGATGCCCTATCTATGACAAGACAGACATGCTAACTATTAGCTCCTCCATTGACTAGCTCCTAACAGACTGAAGACAGACATGCTAACCATTAGCTCCTCCATTGACTAGCTCCTAACAGACTGAAGACAGACATGCTAACCATTAGCTCCTGCATGGACTAGCTCCACAGGGAAGCTGCCTCAAACAGCTCATTTAGGACATCAAAGGATCAATGAAATAATGATATTCAGAGTGTTTAGTTGAGTTATCTTTTGATAGAAAACTGCTGTCATCCTCAATTAATTTAATTGTAACTTTAGTCTGTCTTCCTGCTGGGTGGATGGAGGTGCTGTTCCCGGTAACAACCCATTCCATGTAACATAGTCTAAAGTTGTGCACTATATATTGAGTAGAGAATCAAGACAAAGGAGATGATTGTGGACTACATGAAAAAGAGGACCGAGCACGCCCCAATTCTCATTGACGGGTCTGCATTGGAGCAGGTTAAGAGCTTCAAGTTCCTTGTTGTCCACATCACCAACAAACTAACATGCTCCAAGTACACCAAGACAGTTGTGAAGAGGGCACGACAAAACCTATTCCCCCTCAGGAGACTGAAAAGATTTGGCATGGGTCCTCAGATCCTCAAAAGGTTCTACAGCTGCACCATCGAGAGCATCATAACTGAGCTAAACGACTACCGCCCGGTAGCACTCACTTCCGTCATCATGAAGTGCTTTGAGAGACTAGTCAAGGACCATATCACCTCCACCCTACCTGACACCCTAGACCCACTCCAATTTGCTTACC
>NC_056437.1:2025784-2050342 GCF_018296145.1 Oncorhynchus tshawytscha | reverse complement strand
GTGGTAGGCTTGCACCTGTACTGACCTCGCCTTCTGGATGACAGCGGGGTGAACAGGCAGTGGCTCGGGTGGTTGATGTCCTTGATGATCTTTATGGCCTTCCTGTAGCATCGGGTGGTGTAGGTGTCCTGGAGGGCAGGTAGTTTGCCCCGGTGATCGTTGTGCAGACCTCACTACCCTCTGGAGAGCCTTACGGTTGAGGCGGTGCAGTTGCCATACCAGGCGGTGATACAGCCCGCCAGGATGCTCTCGATTGTGCATCTGTAGAAGTTTGTGAGTGCTTTTGGTGACAAGCCGAATTTCTTCAGCCTCCTGAGGTTGAGGCGCTGCTGCGCCTTCCTCACGATGCTGTCTGTGTGAGTGGACCAATTCAGTTTGTCTGTGATGTGTATGCCGAGGAACTTAAAACTTGCTACCCTCTCCTCTACTGTTCCATCGATGTGGATGGGGGGTTGTTCCCTCTGCTGTTTCCTGAAGTCCACAATCATCTCCTTAGTTTTGTTGACGTTGAGTGTGAGGTTATTTTCCTGACACCACACTCCGAGGGCCCTCACCTCCTCCCTGTAGGCCGTCTCGTCGTTGTTGGTAATCAAGCCTACCACTGTTATGTCGTCCGCAAACTTGATGATTGAGTTGGAGGCGTGCGTGGCCACGCAGTCGTGGGTGAACAGGGAGTACAGGAGAGGGCTCAGAACGCACCCTTGTGGGGCCCCAGTGTTGAGGATCAGCGGGGAGGAGATGTTGTTGCCTACCCTCACCACCTGGGGCGGCCCATCAGGAAGTCCAGTACCCAGTTGCACAGGGCGGGGTCGAGACCCAGGGTCTCGAGCTTGATGACGAGCTTGGAGGGTACTATGGTGTTGAATGCCGAGCTGTAGTCGATGAACAGCATTCTCACATAGGTATTCCTCTTGTCCAGATGGGTTAGGGCAGTGTGCAGTGTGGTTGAGATTGCATCGTCTGTGGACCTATTTGGGCGGTAAGCAAATTGGAGTGGGTCTAGGGTGTCAGGTAGGGTGGAGCTGATATGGTCCTTGACTAGTCTCTCAAAGCACTTCATGATGACGGATGTGAGTGCTACGGGCGGTAGTCGTTTAGCTCAGTTACCTTAGCTTTCTTGGGAACAGGAACAATGGTGGCCCTCTTGAAGCATGTGGGAACAGCAGACTGGTATAGGGATTGATTGAATATGTCCGTAAACACACCGGCCAGCTGGTCTGCGCATGCTCTGAGGGCGCGGCTGGGGATGCCGTCTGGGCCTGCAGCCTTGCAAGGGTTAACACGTTTAAATGTCTTACTCACTTCGGCTGCAGTGAAGGAGAGACCGCATGTTATCGTTGCAGGCCGAGTCAGTGGCACTGTATTGTCCTCAAAGCGGGCAAAAAAGTTATTTAGTCTGCCTGGGAGCAAGACATCCTGGTCCGTGACTGGGCTGGGTTTCTTCCTGTAGTCCGTGATTGACTGTAGACCCTGCCACATGCCTCTTGTGTCTGAGCCGTTGAATTGAGATTCTACTTTGTCTCTGTACTGGCGCTTAGCTTGTTTGATAGCCTTGCGGAGGAATAGCTGCACTGTTTGTATTCAGTCATGTTACCAGACACCTTGCCCTGATTAAAAGCAGTGGTTTGCGCTTTCAGTTTCACGCGAATGCTGCCATCAATCCACGGTTTCTGGTTAGGGAATGTTTTAATCGTTGCTATGGGAACGACATCTTCAACGCACGTTCTAATGAACTCGCACACCGAATCAGCGTATTCGTCAATGTTGTTGTCTGACGCAATACGAAACATGTCCCAGTCCACGTGATGGAAGCAGTCTTGGAGTGTGGAGTCAGCTTGGTCGGACCAGCGTTGGACAGACCTCAGCGCGGGAGCTTCTTGTTTTAGTTTCTGTCTGTAGGCAGGGATCAACAAAATGGAGTCGTGGTCAGCTTTTCCGAAAGGGGGGCGGGGCAGGGCCTTATATGCGTCGCGGAAGTTAGAGTAACAATGATCCAGGGTCTTTCCACCCCTGGTTGCGCAATCGATATGCTGATAAAATTTAGGGAGTCTTGTTTTCAGATTAGCCTTGTTAAAATCCCCAGCTACAATGAATGCAGCCTCTGGATAAATCGTTTCCAGTTTGCAGAGAGTTAAATAAAGTTCGTTCAGAGCCATCGATGTGTCTGCTTGGGGGGATATATACGGCTGTGATTATAATCGAAGAGAATTCTCTTGGTAGATAATGCGGTCTACATTTGATTGTGAGGAATTCTAAATCAGGTGAACAGAAGGATTTGAGTTCCTGTATGTTTCTTTCATCACACCATGTCACGTTGGCCATGAGGCATACGCCCCCGCCCCTCTTCTTACCAGAAAGATGTTTGTTTCTGTCGGCGCGTTGCGTGGAGAAACACGTTGGCTGCACCGCCTCGGATAGCGTCTCTCCAGTTAGCCATGTTTCCGTGAAGCAAAGAACGTTACAGTCTCTGATGTCCCTCTGGAATGCTACCCTTGCTCGGATTTCATCAACCTTGTTGTCAAGAGACTGGACATTGGCAAGAAGAATGCTAGGGAGTGGTGCACGGTGTGCCCGTCTCCGGAGTCTGACCAGAAGACCGCTTCGTTTCCCTCTTTTTCTGAGTCGTTTTTGGGTCGCTGCATGTAATCCACTCCGTTGTCCTGGTTGTAAGGCAGAACACAGGATCCGCGTCGCGAAAAACATATTCTTGGTCGTACTGATGGTGAGTTGACGCTGATCTTATATTCAGTAGTTCTTCTCGGCTGTATGTAATGAAACCTAAGATGACCTGGGGTACTAGTGTAAGAAATAACACGTAAAAAAGCAAAAAACTGCATAGTTTCCTAGGAACGCGAAGCGAGGCGGCCATCTCTGTCGGCGCCGGAAGTAACCATGTGTATGTGACAAATAAAATTTGATTTGATTTGATTTGGTTGCATCACTGCCTGGTATAGAAACTGCTAGGCCTCCGACTACAAGGCACTACAGAGGGTAGTGCGAACGGCCCGGTACATCACTGGGGCCAAGCTGGTAGCCTAGTGGTTAGAGCGTTGGACTAGTAACCTGAAAGTTTGCAAGACTGAATCCCCGAGCTGACAAGGTAAAAATCTGTTGTTCTGCCCCTGAACAAGGCAGTTAACCCACTGTTCCTAGGACGTCATTGAAAATAGGAATTTGTTCTTAACTGACTTGCCTAGTTAAATAAAGGTTAAAAAAAACTCCCTGCCATCCAGGATCTCTATACCAGGCGGTGTCAGAGGAAGTTGTTAAAGACTTGTTGTTAAAGTCTCCAGCACACCTAGTCAGAATGTTCTCTCTGCTACCGCACGGCAAGTGGTAACAGAGCACCAAGTCTAGGTCCAAGAAGCTTCTAAACAGCTTCTACCCCCAAGCCATAAGACTCCTGAACACCTAATCAAATGGCCACCCAAACTATTTGCATCCCCCCCCTGCCCCTCTTTTACAACTTTTCTACTCACTGTTGTTATCATCTATGCATAGTCACTTTAATAACTCTACCCACATGTACATAGTACCTCAACTAACCGGTGCCCCTGCACATTGACTCTGTACCGGTACCACTCTGTATATAGCCTCCACATTGACTCTGTACTGGTATCCCCAGGTATATAGCCTCCACGTTGACTCTGTACCGTAATACCCTGTATATAACCTCCACATTGACTCTGTACCGTAACACCCTGTATATAGCCTCCACATTGACTCTGTACCGGTACCCCCTGTATATAGCCTCCACATTGACTCTGTACCAGTATCCCCTGTATATAGCCTCCACATTGACTCTGTACCGGTACCCCCTGTATATAGCCTCCACATTGACTCTGTACCAGTATCCCCTGTATATAGCCTCCACATTGACTCTGTACCGTATCAACCTGTATATAGCCTCCACATTGACTCTGTACTGGTACCCCCTGTATATAGCCTCCACATTGACTCTGTACCGTAATACCCTGTATATAGCCTCCACATTGACTCTGTACCGTAATACCCTGTATATAGCCTCCACATTGACTCTGTACCGTAATACCCTGTATATAGCCTCCACATTGACTCTGTACCGTAATACCCTGTATATAGCCTCCACATTGACTCTGTACCGTAATACCCTGTATATAGCCTCCACATTGACTCTGTACCGTAACACCCTGTATATAGCCTCCACATTGACTCTGTACCGTAATACCCTGTATATAGCCTCCACATTGACTCTGTACCGTAATACCCTCTATATAGCCTCCACATTGACTCTGTACCGTAATACCCTGTATATAGCCTCCACATTGACTCTGTACCGTAATACCCTGTATATAGCCTCCACATTGACTCTGTACCGTAACACCCTGTATATAGCCTCCACATTGACTCTGTACCGTAATACCCTCTATATCGCCTCCACATTGACTCTGTACCGTAATACCCTGTATATAGCCTCCACATTGACTCTGTACCGTAATACCCTGTATATAGCCTCCACATTGACTCTGTACCGTAACACCCTGTATATAGCCTCCACACTGACTCTGTACCGTAATACCCTGTATATAGCCTCCACATTGACTCTGTACCGTAATACCCTGTATATAGCCTACACTTTGACTCTGTACCGTAACACCCTGTATATAGCCTCCACACGGACTCTGTACCGTAACACCCTGTATATAGCCTCCACATTGACTCTGTACCGTAACACCCTGTATATAGCCTCCACATTGACTCTGTACCGTAATACCCTCTATATAGCCTCCACATTGACTCTGTACCATAATACCCTGTATATAGCCTCCACATTGACTCTGTACCGTAACACCCTGTATATAGCCTCCACACTGACTCTGTACCGTAATACCCTGTATATAGCCTCCACATTGACTCTGTACCGTAATACCCTGTATATAGCCTCCACATTGACTCTGTACCGTAACACCCTGTATATAGCCTCCGCATTGACTCTGTACCGTAACACCCTGTATATAGGCTCCGCATTGACTCTGTACCGTAACACCCTGTATATAGTCTCCGCATTGACTCTGTACCGTAATACCCTGTATATAGCCTCCACATTGACTCTGTACCGTAATACCCTGTATATAGCCTCCACATTGACTCTGTACCGTAACACCCTGTATATAGCCTCCACATTGACTCTGTACCGTAACACCCTGTATATAGCCTCCACATTGTACCGTAACACCCTGTATATAGCCTCCACATTGACTCTGTACCGTAACACCCTGTATATAGCCTCCACATTGACTCTGTACCGTAACACCCTGTATATAGCCTCCACATTGACTCTGTACCGTAACACCCTGTATATAGCCTCCACATTGACTCTGTACCGTAACACCCTGTATATAGCCTCCACATTGACTCTGTACCGTAACACCCTGTATATAGCCTCCACATTGACTCTGTACCGTAACACCCTGTATATAGCCTCCACATTGACTCTGTACCGTAACACCCTGTATATAGCCTCCACATTGACTCTGTACCATAACACCCTGTATATAGCCTCCACATTGACTCTGTACCGTAACACCCTGTATATAGCCTCCACATTGACTCTGTACCGTAACACCCTGTATATAGCCTCCACATTGACTCTGTACCGTAACAACCTGTATATAGCCTCCACATTGACTCTGTACCGTAACAACCTGTATATAGCCTCCACATTGACTCTGTACCGTAACAACCTGTATATAGCCTCCACATTGACTCTGTACCGTAATACCCTGTATATAGCCTCCACATTGACTCTGTACCGTAACAACCTGTATATAGCCTCCACATTGACTCTGTACCGTAATACCCTGTATATAGCCTCCACATTGACTCTGTACCGTAACAACCTGTATATAGCCTCCACATTGATTCTGTACCGTAATACCATGTATATAGCCTCCACATTGACTCTGTACCGTAATACCCTGTATATAGCCTCCACATTGACTCTGTACCGTAACACCCTGTATATAGCCTCCACATTGACTCTGTACCGTAATACCCTGTATATAGCCTCCACATTGACTCTGTACCGTAATACCCTGTATATAGCCTCCACATTGACTCTGTACCGTAACACCCTGTATATAGCCTCCACATTGACTCTGTACCAGTATCCCTGTATATAGCCTCCACATTGACTCTGTACCGTAATACCCTGTATATAGCCTCCACATTGACTCTGTACCGTAACAACCTGTATATAGCCTCCACATTGACTCTGTACCGTAATACCCTGTATATAGCCTCCACATTGACTCTGTACCGTAATACCCTGTATATAGCCTCCACATTGACTCTGTACCGTAACACCCTGTATATAGCCTCCACATTGATTCTGTACCGTAATACCATGTATATAGCCTCCACATTGACTCTGTACCGTAATACCCTGTATATAGCCTCCACATTGACTCTGTACCGTAACACCCTGTATATAGCCTCCACATTGACTCTGTACCAGTATCCCCTGTATATAGCCTCCACATTGACTCTGTACCGTAATACCCTGTATATAGCCTCCACATTGACTCTGTACCGTAACACCCTGTATATAGCCTCCACATTGACTCTGTACCAGTATCCCCTGTATATAGCCTCCACATTGACTCTGTACCGTAACACCCTGTATATAGCCTCCACATTGACTCTGTACCGTAATACCCTGTATATAGCCTCCACATTGACTCTGTACCGTAATACCCTGTATATAGCCTCCACATTGACTCTGTACCATAACACCCTGTATATAGCCTCCACATTGACTCTGTACCATAACACCCTGTATATAGCCTCCACATTGACTCTGTACCGTAATACCCTGTATATAGCCTCCACATTGAGCCTCTCTATTGTTATTTTACCGCTGCTCTGTAATTATTGTTACTTTTATTTCATATTCTTATCCGTAATTTGTATTAAGCATTTCGCTGTAAGGTCAACTACACCTGTTGTATTCATAATTTCACTGTGAGGTCTACTACACCTGTTGTATTCAGCATTTCACTGTAAGATCTACTACACCTGTTGTATTCATAATTTCACTGTAAGGTCTACTACACCTGTTGTATTCAGCATTTCACTGTAAGGTCAACTACACCTGTTGTATTCAGCATTTCACTGTTAGGTCTACTACACCTGTTGTATTCAGCATTTCACTGTGAGGTCTACACCTGTTGTATTCAGCATTTCACTGTGAGGTCAACTACACCTGTTGTATTCAGCATTTCACTGTAAGGTCTACTACACCTGTTGTATTCAGCATTTCACTGTGAGGTCTACACCTGTTG
The DNA here is from genome assembly GCF_018296145.1 of Oncorhynchus tshawytscha. NCBI lineage: Eukaryota > Metazoa > Chordata > Actinopteri > Salmoniformes > Salmonidae > Oncorhynchus > Oncorhynchus tshawytscha. The sequence goes on along the minus strand of NC_056437.1, from coordinate 2,043,020 downwards.
TATTCAGCATTTCACTGTGAGGTCTACTACACCTGTTGTATTCAGCATTTCACTGTGAGGTCTACTACACCTGTTGTATTCAGTATTTCACTGTGAGGTCTACTACACCTGTTGTATTCAGCATTTCACTGTAAGGTCTACTACACCTGTTGTATTCAGCATTTCACTGTAAGGTCTACTACACCTGTTGTATTCAGCATTTCACTGTAAGGTCTACTACACCTGTTGTATTCAGCATTTCACTGTAAGGTCTACTACACCTGTTGTGCCCTGGTCTAAAGTTATATATTGAGTAGTTGTTTAGACCCACATGCTGCTGTTTAGACTCACAGAGGTTGCTGTTTAGACTCACTGAGGTTGCTGTTTAGACTCACAGAGGTTGCTGTTTAGACTCACAGAGGTTGCTGTTTAGACTCACAGAGGTTGCTGTTTAGACTCAGGGGTTGCTGTTTTGACTCACAGAAGTTGCTGTTTTGACTCAGGGGTTGCTGTTTTGACTCAGGGGTTGCTGTTTAGACTCAGGGGTTGCTGTTTAGACTCAGGGGTTGCTGTTTAGACTCAGGGGTTGCTGTTTAGACTCAGGGGTTGCTGTTTTGACTCAGGGGTTGCTGTATAGATTCTCAGGGGTTGCTGTTTATTCTCAGAGGATGCTGTTTAGACTCAGTGGATGCTGTTTAGACTCACAGAGGTTGCTGTTTAGACTCAGAGGTTGCTGTTTAGACTCACAGAGGTTGCTGTTTAGACTCACAGAGGTTGCTGTTTAGACTCACAGAGGTTGCTGTTTAGACTCACAGAGGTTGCTGTTTAGACTCACAGAGGTTGCTGTTTAGACTCACAGAGGTTGCTGTTTAGACTCAGGGGTTGCTGTTTAGACTCAGGGGTTGCTGTTTAGACTCAGGGGTTGCTGTTTAGACTCAGGGGTTGCTGTTTAGACTCAGGGGTTGCTGTTTAGACTCAGGGGTTGCTGTTTAGACTCAGGGGTTGCTGTTTAGACTCAGGGGTTGCTGTTTAGACTCAGGGGTTGCTGTTTAGACTCAGGGGTTGCTGTTTAGACTCAGGGGTTGCTGTTTAGACTCAGGGGTTGCTGTTTAGACTCAGGGGTTGCTGTTTAGACTCAGGGGTTGCTGTTTAGACTCACAGAGGTTGCTTTATAGACTCACAGAGGTTGCTGTATAGACTCTCAGAGGATGCTGTTTAGACTCACAGAGGTTGCTGTTTAGACTCAGATGTTGCTGTTTAGACTCAGATGTTGCTGTTTTGACTCAGAGGTTGCTGTTTAGACTCACAGAGGTTGCTGTTTTGATTCAGAGGTTGCTGTTTAGACTCAGGGAGGTTGCTGTTTAAACTCAGAAAGGTTGCGTAAGGCGTCGTTTTCATAAAAGCAGAACAGATGTCATGTTTTCAAGACTGTCAACAGTAGGTTACGCCAAGTCCCATTATATAGTTGCAACACGTCCACATATTCCCTTTACAGTGCACTACTTAGGGAATAGGGTGCCATTTCCACAGTTGTTCTATTTAGACAGACCCCTCCACCCCCCACCCCATAGCTGAGGACTTGGTTTAATTATTGCTGTCACACTGCATGCTATAGAGACACTGTAAGGAACGGAATGTAGACATATCTTGAGCATGAGAACCAACCGCACGCACACACACACACACACACACACACGCACACACACACACACACACACAGACACACACAGACACAGCTCAGACCAGCCCAGCTCAGCACAGCCCAGCGGCCCTCTACTTCCTGCCTGGGTGTTAGCAAGAAGAGAAGAGAATCGTCCAATTCAACTCTAGAGCTGTGACTCACGTTGAACTGAGACAGGCCCGGGACAGCACTGGACACACACCATGTTGTGGAGCCTGTGTGTGTGTCGGAGTGTGTGTACAATGTTTGTCATGTACTTGTACAATTGTGTGTGTGTGTGTATATGTGTCAGTCAGTGTGTGTGTCTGTCAGTGTGTGTGTGTGTGTCAGTCAGTGTGTTGTGTGTGTGTGTCAGTCAGTGTGTGTGTCTTTAGCATGAGAAATAAGATTACCATATTGGGCCCCAACCAACCACACACACACACACCCCAGTAGCCCTCTACTTCCTGCCTGGGTGTTAGCAAGAAGAGAAGAGAATCGTCCAAATCAAATCAAATCAAATTTTATTTGTCACATACACATGGTTAGCAGATGTTAATGCGAGTGTAGCGAAATGCTTGTGCTTCTAGTTCCGACAATGCAGTAATAACGAGCAAGTAATCTAACTAACAATTCCAAAAAAAAACTACTGTCTTATACACAGTGTAAGGGGATAAAGAATATGTACATAAGGATATATGAATGAGTGATGGTACAGAGCAGCATAGGCAAGATACAGTAGATGATATCGAGTACAGTATATACATATGAGATAAGTATGTAAACCAAGTGGCATAGTTAAAGTGGCTAATGATACATGTATTACATAAGGATGCAGTCGATGATATAGAGTACAGTATCAACGTATGCATATGAGATGAACAATGTAGGGTAAGTAACATTATATAAGGTAGCATTGTTTAAAGTGGCTAGTGATATATTTACATAATTTCCCATCAATTCCCATGATTAAAGTGGCTGGAGTAGAGTCAGTGTCATTGACAGTGTGTTGGCAGTAGCCACTCAATGTTAGTGGTGGCTGTTTAACAGTCTGATGGCCTTGAGATAGAAGCTGTTTTTCAGTCTCTCGGTCCCAGCTTTGATGCACCTGTACTGACCTCGCCTTCTGGATGACAGCGGGGTGAACAGGCAGTGGCTCGGGTGGTTGATGTCCTTGATGATCTTTATGGCCTTCCTGTAGCATCGGGTGGTGTAGGTGTCCTGGAGGGCAGGTAGTTTGCCCCCGGTGATGCGTTGTGCAGACCTCACTACCCTCTGGAGAGCCTTACGGTTGAGGGCGGTGCAGTTGCCATACCAGGCGGTGATACAGCTCGCCAGGATGCTCTCGATTGTGCATCTGTAGAAGTTTGTGAGTGCTTTTGGTGACAAGCCGAATTTCTTCAGCCTCCTGAGGTTGAAGAGGCGCTGCTGCGCCTTCCTCACGATGCTGTCTGTGTGAGTGGACCAATTCAGTTTGTCTGTGATGTGTATGCCGAGGAACTTAAAACTTGCTACCCTCTCCACTACTGTTCCATCGATGTGGATGGGGGGGTGTTCCCTCTGCTGTTTCCTGAAGTCCACAATCATCTCCTTAGTTTTGTTGACGTTGAGTGTGAGGTTATTTTCCTGACACCACACTCCGAGGGCCCTCACCTCCTCCCTGTAGGCCGTCTCGTCGTTGTTGGTAATCAAGCCTACCACTGTTGTGTCGTCCGCAAACTTGATGATTGAGTTGGAGGCGTGCATGGCCACGCAGTCGTGGGTGAACAGGGAGTACAGGAGGGGGCTCAGAACGCACCCTTGTGGGGCCCCAGTGTTGAGGATCAGCGGGGAGGAGATGTTGTTGCCTACCCTCACCACCTGGGGGCGGCCCGTCAGGAAGTCCAGTACCCAGTTGCACAGGGCGGGGTCGAGACCCAGGGTCTCGAGCTTGATGACGAGCTTGGAGGGTACTATGGTGTTGAATGCCGAGCTGTAGTCGATGAACAGCATTCTCACATAGGTATTCCTCTTGTCCAGATGGGTTAGGGCAGTGTGCAGTGTGGTTGAGATTGCATCGTCTGTGGACCTATTTGGGCGGTAAGCAAATTGGAGTGGGTCAAGGGTGTCAGGTAGGGTGGAGGTGATATGGTCCTTGACTAGTCTCTCAAAGCACTTCATGATGACGGATGTGAGTGCTACGGGCGGTAGTCGTTTAGCTCAGTTACCTTAGCTTTCTTGGGAACAGGAACAATGGTGGCCCTCTTGAAGCATGTGGGAACAGCAGACTGGTATAGGGATTGGTTGAATATGTCCGTAAACACACCGGCCAGCTGGTCTGCGCATGCTCTGAGGGCGCGGCTGGGGATGCCGTCTGGGCCTGCAGCCTTGCGAGGGTTAACACGTTTAAATGTCTTACTCACTTCGGCTGCAGTGAAGGAGAGACCGCATGATTCCGTTGCAGGCCGTGTCAGTGGCACTGTATTGTCCTCAAAGCGGGCAAAAAGTTATTTAGTCTGCCTGGGAGCAAGACATCCTGGTCCGAGACTGGGCTGGGTTTCTTCCTGTAGTCCGTGATTGACTGTAGACCCTGCCACATACCTCTTGTGTCTGAGCCGTTGAATTGAGATTCTACTTTGTCTCTGTACTGGCGCTTAGCTTGTTTGATAGCCTTGCGGAGGAATAGCTGCACTGTTTGTATTCAGTCATGTTACCAGACACCTTGCCCTGATTAAAAGCAGTGGTTCGTGCCTTCAGTTTCACACGAATGCTGCCATCAATCCACGGTTTCTGGTTAGGGAATGTTTTAATCGTTGCTATGGGAACGACATCTTCAACGCACGTTCTAATGAACTCGCACACCGTATCAGCGTATTCGTCAATGTTGTTGTCTGACGCAATACGAAACATCTCCCAGTCCACGTGATGGAATTCAACTCTAGAGCTGTGACTCACGTTGAACTGAGACAGGCCCGGGACAGCACTGGACACACACCATGTTGTGGGGCCTGTGTGTCGGAGTGTGTGTACAATGTTTGTAATGTACTTGTACAATTGTGTGTGTGTGTGTCAGTCAGTGTGTGTATATGTATCAGTCTGTGTGTGTGTGTGTGTGTGTATGTGTGTGTGTGTGTCAGTCAATGTGTGTGTGTCAGTCAGTGTGTGTGTGTGTGTCAGTCAGTGTGTGTGTTTGTTTGGGTTGTTTGGGTTGTTTTTTGGGGTTGGTTTGTTTGGGTTGTTTGAGTTTGTTTGGTTTGGTTTGTTTGGGTTTGTTTGGTTTGGGTTGGCTTGTTTGGGTTGTTTGGTTTGGTTTGTTTGGGTTGTTTGGGTTGGTTTGAATGGGTTGGTTTGTTTGGGTTTGTTTGGGTTGGTTTGTTTGGGGTGTTTGGGTTGGTTTGTTTGGGTGGGTTTGGGTTGTTTGGCTTGGTTTGTTTGGGTTGTTTGGGTGGTTTTGTTTGGGTTGGTTTGTTTGGGTTGGTTTGTATGGGTTGGTTTGTTTGGGTTGTTTGGTTTGGTTTGTTTGGGTTGGTTTGTTTGGCTTGGTTTGTTTGGGTTGGTTTGTTTGGTTTGGTTTGGTTTGGTTTGTTTGGTTTGGTTTGTTTTGGTTGGTTTGTTTGGTTTGGGTTGGTTGGTTTGGCTTGGTTTGTTTGGGTTGTTTGGGTTGTTTTGTTTGGGTTGGTTTGTTTGGGTTGGTTTGTTTGGGTTGGTTTGTATGGGTTGGTTTGTTTGGGTTGTTTGGTTTGGTTTGTTTGGGTTGTTTGGGTGGTTTTGTTTGGGTTGGTTTGTTTGGGTTGGTTTGTATGGGTTGGTTTGTTTGGGTTGTTTGGTTTGGTTTGTTTGGGTTGGTTTGTTTGGCTTGGTTTGTTTGGGTTGGTTTGTTTGGTTTGGTTTGGTTTGTTTGGTTTGGTTTGTTTTGGTTGGTTTGTTTGGTTTGGGTTGGTTGGTTTGTTTGGGTGGGTTTGGGTTGTTTGGCTTGGTTTGTTTGGTTGTTTGGTTTGTTTGGGTTGGTTTGTTTGGGTTGGTTTGTATGGGTTGGTTTGTTTGGGTTGTTTGGTTTGGTTTGTTTGGGTTGGTTTGTTTGGCTTGGTTTGTTTGGCTTGGTTTGTTTGGGTTGGTTTGTTTGGTTTGGTTTGGTTTGTTTTGGTTGGTTTGTTTGGTTTGGGTTGGTTGGTTTGTTTGGGTTGTTTGGTTTGTTTGGTTTGGTTTGTTTGGTTTGGTTTGTTTGGGTTGGTTTGTTTGGTTTGGCTTGGTTTGTTTGGCTTGGTTTGTTTGGGTTGGTTTGTTTTGTTTGATTTGTTTTGTTTGGGTTGGTTTGTTTAGGTTGTTTGGTTTGTTTGGTTTGGTTTGTTTGGTTTGGGTTGGTTGGTTTGGTTTGGTTTGTTTGGTTTGGTTGGTTTTGGTTGGTTTGTTTGGTTTGGGTTGGTTGGTTTGTTTGGGTGCTCTGAAGGCTGGTTTCCTCTGCTGGGTTTTTAAAGCAGGGAAACTCATGTAAAAAGCCCAGATGTTAAAGTCATGTTTTCAAGACTGCTGTATGTTAATACAACCAGTCAGATATGTGACTGTCACACTAGACTGGGTTGTACTAAAATACCCAAGTCTCTTTGTAGTGTTTTATCATTGTGACACACGTGCAAAATGTCTGTTTTATCAAGCATCTCTTGATCCCAATCTCCTGTTTTTTTTGTTTTTTTTTACTATTTTCTACATTTTAGAATAATAGTTAAGACATCACAACTAGGAAATAACACATATGGAATCATGTAGCAACCAAAAAAAGTGTTAAATAAATCAACATATATTTTATATTATATCAACCAGTTTCACCTGGAATGCTTTTTATGACAGTCTTGAAGGAGTTCCCACATATGCTGAGCTCTTGTTTGCTGCTTTTTCTTCACTCTGTGGTCCAACTCATCCCAAATCATCTCAATCTGGTTGAGGTCAGTTGGTTGTGGAAACCAGGTAATCTGATGCAGCACTTCATCACTCTCCTTCTTGGTAAAAATAACCCTTACACAGCCTGGAGGTGTGCTGGGTCATTGTCCTGTTGAAAAACAAATGATTGTCCCACTAAGCTCAAACCAGATGGGATGGCGTATCGCTGCAGAATGCTTGGGTAGCTATGCTGGTTAAGTGTACCTTGAATTCTAAATAAATCTCTGACAGGGTCACCAGCAAAGTACCCCCAAACCATCACACCTCCTCCTCCATGCCTCACAGTGGGAACCACACGGGGAGATCATCCATTCACCTACTCTGTGTCTCACAAAGATATGGCGGTTAGAACCAAAAATCTCAAATTTGGACTCATCAGACCAATGCACAGATTAGTCTAATGTCTATTGCTCGTGTTTCTTGGCTCAAGCAAGTCTATTCTACTTATTGGTGTCCTTTAATAGTGGTTTCTTTGCAGCAATTTGACCCTGAAGGCCTGATTCATGCAGTCTCCTCTGAACAGGTGATGTTGAGATGTGTCTGTTACTTGACCTCCATGAAGCATTTATTTAGGCTGCAATCTGAGGTACAGTTAACTCTAATGACCTTATCTTCTGCAGCAGAAGTAACTCTGGGTCTTCCTTTCCTGTGGTGGTCCACATGAGAGCCAGTTTCATCATAGTGCTTGATGGTTTTTACAACTGCACTTGAAGAAACTTTCAAAGTTCTTGAAATGTTCTGTATTGACTGACCTTCATGTCTTAAAGTAATGATGAACTATCGTTTTCTCTTTGCTTATTTGATCTGTTCTTGCCATAATATGGACTTGGTCTTTTGCCAAATAGGGCTATCTTCACCACCCCTACCTTGTCACAACACAACTGATTGGCTCAAACGCATTAAGAAGGAAATAAATTCCACAAATTAACTTTTAGCAAGTTACACCTGTTAATTGAAATGCATTCCAGGTGACAACCTCATGAAGCTATTTGAGAGAATGCCAAGAGTGCGCAAAGCTGTCATGAAGGCAATGGGTGGATACTTTGAAGAATCTAAAATATAGAAAATATTTTGATTTGTTTATTAACACTTTTTTGGTTCTTACATGATTCTATATGTGTTGTTTCATAGTTTTGAAGTTTTGACTATTAGAAAATAGTAAAAGTACAGAATAACCCTGAAATGAGTAGGTGTTCTAAATATTTTGACTGGTACTGTATTTACTGATTCAGTATTCAACCTACAGTTTGTCCTGAGGCAGTATTCAACCTACAGTTTGTCCCGAGGCAGTATTCAACCTACAGTTTGTCCTGAGACAGTATTCAACCTACAGTTTGTCCCGAGACAGTATTCAACCTACAGTTTGTCCCGAGGCAGTATTCAACCTACAGTTTGTCCCGAGACAGTATTCAGACTACAGTTTGTCCTGAGACAGTATTCAGACTACAGTTTGTCCTGAGACAGTATTCAACCTACAGTTTGCCCTGAGACAGTATTCAACCTACAGTTTGTCCTGAGACAGTATTCAACCTACAGTTTGTCCTGAGACAGTATTCAGACTACAGTTTGTCCTGAGACAGTATTCAGACTACAGTTTGTCCCGAGGCAGTATTCAACCTACAGTTTGTCCTGAGACAGTATTCAACCTACAGTTTGTCCTGAGACAGTATTCAGACTACAGTTTGTCCTGAGACAGTATTCAGACTACAGTTTGTCCTGAGACAGTATTCAACCTACAGTTTGTCCTGAGACAGTATTCAACCTACAGTTTGTCCTGAGACAGTATTCAACCTACAGTTTGTCCTGAGACAGTATTCAGACTACAGTTTGTCCTGAGACAGTATTCAGACTACAGTTTGTCCTGAGACAGTATTCAGACTACAGTTTGTCCTGAGACAGTATTCAGACTACAGTTTGTCCTGAGACAGTATTCAACCTACAGTTTGTCCTGAGACAGTATTCAACCTACAGTTTGTCCTGAGACAGTATTCAACCTACAGTTTGTCCTGAGGCAGTATTCAGACTACAGTTTGTCCTGAGGCAGTATTCAGACTACAGTTTGTCCTGAGACAGTATTCAACCTACAGTTTGTCCTGAGACAGTATTTAACCTACAGTTTGTCCTGAGACAGTATTCAACCTACAGTTTGTCCTGAGACAGTATTCAACCTACAGTTTGTCCTGAGACAGTATTCAGACTACAGCTTGTCCTGAGACAGTATTCAGACTACAGTTTGTCCTGAGACAGTATTCAACCTACAGTTTGCCCTGACACAGTATTCAACCTACAGTTTGTCCCGAGGCAGTATTCAACCTACAGTTTGTCCTGAGACAGTATTCAGCCTACAGTTTGTCCTGAGACAGTATTCAGCCTACAGTTTGTCCTGAGACAGTATTCAGCCTACAGTTTGTCCTGAGACAGTATTCAGACTACAGTTTGTCCTGAGACAGTATTCAACCTACAGTTTGTCCTGAGACAGTATTCAACCTACAGTTTGTCCTGAGACAGTGTTCAACCTACAGTTTGTCCTGAGACAGTATTCAACCTACAGTTTGTCCTGAGACAGTATTCAACCTACAGTTTGTCCTGAGACAGTATTCAACCTACAGTTTGTCCTGAGACAGTATTCAACCTACAGTTTGTCCTGAGACAGTATTCATCCTACAGTTTGTCCTGAGACAGTATTCAACCTACAGTTTGTCCTGAGACAGTATTCAACCTACAGTTTGTCCTGAGACAGTATTCAGACTACAGTTTGTCCTGAGACAGTATTCAACCTACAGTTTGTCCTGAGACAGTATTCAGACAGTTTGAACAGTTTGAACAGGGAAACACGGCTGGCAATTAAATGTACACAGAGAGCTAACATTAATAATATGCGTGTCAATCTCTCATGGGTCAAAGTGGAAGAGAGATTGACTTCATCACTACTTGTTTATGTAAGAAGTGTTGACAAGCTGAATGCACGGGCTGTCAGTTTAAACTACCAGCACACATCTCGGACACCCATTGCATACCCCACAAGACATGCCACCAGAGGTCTCTTCATAGACCCCAAGTCCAGAACAGACTATGGGAGGTGCACAGTACTACATAGAGCCATGACTACATGGAACTCTATTCCATATCAGGTTGCTGATGCAGTAGTAGAATCAGATTTTAAAAAACAGGTTAAAATACACCTTATGGAATAGCGGGGACTGTTAAGAGACACACATACATACACAGGCACATACACATGATAAGACACGGACTCTGCAATACATGTAATGGTGCCAGACATGCACACAAACACATACAGTTGGCATTGCTGTTATGATTTCAGTTGTCCTTGATGTCCTTTGTTTTCAAACTTTTTTTCTCTTTTTGAGTTATTTGCTTTTTTCTTCTGTCTTTTCCATTTTTCTCTTCAGTTCATTCCCTTGGTTGTTGGTGCATTGGGGGTTCTTGGGGGTGGGGTTCATTCTCTTGGTTGTTGGTACATTGGAGGGTTCTTGGGGGTGGGGGTTCATTCTCTTGGTTGTTGGTACATTGGGGGTTCTTGGGGCGGGGGTTCATTCCCTTGGTTGTTGGTACATTGGAGGGTTCTTGGGGGTGGGGTTCATTCTCTTGGTTGTTGGTACATTGGAGGGTTCTTGGGGGTGGGGGGTTCATTCTCTTGGTTGTTGGTACATTGGGAGGTTCTTGGGGGTGGGGTTCATTCTCTTGGTTGTTGGTACATTGGAGGGTTCTTGGGGGTGGGGGTTCATTCTCTTGGTTGTTGGTACATTGGAGGGTTCTTGGGGTGGGGGTTCATTCTCTTGGTTGTTGGTACATTGGGAGGTTCTTGGGGGTGGGGGTTCATTCTCTTGGTTGTTGGTACATTGGAGGGTTCTTGGGGGTGGGGTTCATTCTCTTGGTTGTTGGTACATTGGAGGGTTCTTGGGGGTGGGGGTTCATTCTCTTGGTTGTTGGTACATTGGGAGGTTCTTGGGGGTGGGGGTTCATTCCCTTGGTTGTTGGTACATTGGAGGGTTCTTGGGGGTGGGGTTCATTCTCTCGGTTGTTGGTACATTGGAGGGTTCTTGGGGGTGGGGGTTCATTCTCTTGGTTGTTGGTACATTGGAGGGTTCTTGGGGGTGGGGGTTCATTCCCTTGGTTGTTGGTGCATTGGGGGTTCTGACACCCTCACACTTGGGGGTGGGGGTTCATTCTCTTGGTTGTTGGTACATTGGGGGTTCTTGGGGGTGGGGGTTCATTCTCTTGGTTGTTGGTACATTGGGGGTTCTTGGGGGTGGGGGTTCATTCCCTTGGTTGTTGGTACATTGGAGGGTTCTTGGGGGTGGGGGTTCATTCCCTTGGTTGTTGGTACATTGGGAGGTTCTTGGGGGTGGGGGTTCATTCCCTTGGTTGTTGGTACATTGGGAGGTTCTTGGGGGTGGGGGTTCATTCTCTTGGTTGTTGGTGCATTGGGGTTCTTGGGGGAATGGAATTAATTGTATTTTTATTTATTTTTCTTCTGAGGGAGGGGGCTGTGGGAGGGGTCTTGAATGGTTGAGGGACAGCTATTGGGGAACTGTGGGGGGGATCTTGGAGGGTTCAGGGGTTTCACAAGATTGTGATCATTTTATATCACTATCATGCCTACGCACCCTCACATATAGTATGGCTGCAGAAAGACTGATTCATGTTTGATAGTGGTAGTAGACACCCTCACTTGCAGAAAGACTGATTCATGTTTGATAGTGGTAGTAGACACCCTCACACATAAGGATGGCTCTGCTGCAGAAAGACTGATTCATGTTTGATAGTAGTAGTAGTAGACACCCTCACACATAAGGATGGCTCTGTTGCAGAAAGACTGATTCATGTTTGATAGTGGTAGTAGACACCCTCACACATAAGGATGGCTCTGCTGCAGAAAGACTGATTCATGTTTGATAGTAGTAGTAGTAGACACCCTCACACATAAGGATGGCTCTGCTGCAGAAAGACTGATTCATGTTTGATAGTAGTAGTAGACACCCTCACACATAAGGATGGCTCTGCTGCAGAAAGACTGATTCATGTTTGATAGTGGTAGTAGACACCCTCACACATAAGGATGGCTCTGTTGCAGAAAGACTGATACATGTTTGATAGTAGTGGTAGTAGACACCCTCACACATAAGGATGGCTCTGTTGCAGAAAGACTGATTCATGTTTGATAGTGGTAGTAGACACCCTCACACATAAGGATGGCTCTGTTGCAGAAAGACTGATACATGTTTGATAGTGGTAGTAGACACCCTCACACATAAGGATGGCTCTGTTGCAGAAAGACTGATACATGTTTGATAGTGGTAGTAGACACCCTCACACATAAGGATGGCTCTGTTGCAGAAAGACTGATTCATGTTTGATAGTAGTAGTAGACACCCTGACACATAAGGATGGCTCTGTTGTGGAAAGACTGATTCATGTTTGATAGTGGTAGTAGACACCCTCACACATAAGGATGGCTCTGTTGCAGAAAGACTGATACATGTTTGATAGTAGTAGTAGACACCCTCACACATAAGGATGGCTCTGCTGCAGAAAGACTGATTCATGTTTGATAGTAGTAGTAGTAGACACCCTCACACATAAGGATGGCTCTGCTGCAGAAAGACTGATACATGTTTGATAGTAGTAGTAGACACCCTCACACATAAGGATGGCTCTGCTGCAGAAAGACTGATACATGTTTGATAGTAGTAGTAGACACCCTCACACATAAGGATGGCTCTGCTGCAGAAAGACTGATTCATGTTTGATAGTAGTAGTAGTAGACACCCTCACACATAAGGATGGCTCTGCTGCAGAAAGACTGATACATGTTTGATAGTAGTAGTAGACACCCTCACACATAAGGATGGCTCTGCTGCAGAAAGACTGATACATGTTTGATAGTGGTAGTAGACACCCTCACACATAAGGATGGCTCTGCTGCAGAAAGACTGATACATGTTTGATAGTGTAGTAGTAGACACCCTCACACATAAGGATGGCTCTGTTGCAGAAAGACTGATTCATGTTTGATAGTGGTAGTAGACACCCTCACACATAAGGATGGCTCTGTTGCAGAAAGACTGATACATGTTTGATAGTGGTAGTAGACACCCTCACACATAAGGATGGCTCTGTTGCAGAAAGACTGATACATGTTTGATAGTAGTAGTAGACACCCTCACACATAAGGATGGCTCTGTTGCAGAAAGACTGATTCATGTTTGATAGTGGTAGTAGACACCCTCACACATAAGGATGGCTCTGCTGCAGAAAGACTGATTCATGTTTGATAGTAGTAGTAGACACCCTCACACATAAGGATGGCTCTGTTGCAGAAAGACTGATACATGTTTGATAGTGGTAGTAGACACCCTCACACATAAGGATGGCTCTGTTGCAGAAAGACTGATACATGTTTGATAGTGGTAGTAGACACCCTCACACATAAGGATGGCTCTGTTGCAGAAAGACTGATACATGTTTGATAGTGGTAGTAGACACCCTCACACATAAGGATGGCTCTGTGCAGAAAGACTGCAGAAAGACTGATTCATGTTTGATAGTGGTAGTAGACACCCTCACACATAAGGATGGCTCTGTTGCAGAAAGACTGATACATGTTTGATAGTAGTAGTAGACACCCTCACACATAAGGATGGCTCTGTTGCAGAAAGACTGATACATGTTTGATAGTGGTAGTAGACACCCTCACACATAAGGATGGCTCTGCTGCAGAAAGACTGATACATGTTTGAAAGACTGATACAGTAGTAGTAGACACCCTCACACATAAGGATGGCTCTGTTGCAGAAAGACTGATACATGTTTGATAGTGGTAGTAGACACCCTCACACATAAGGATGGCTCTGCTGCAGAAAGACTGATACATGTTTGATAGTAGTAGTAGACACCCTCACACATAAGGATGGCTCTGTTGCAGAAAGACTGATACATGTTTGATAGTAGTAGTAGACACCCTCACACATAAGGATGTCTCTGTTGCAGAAAGACTGATACATGTTTGATAGTGGTAGTAGACACCCTCACACATAAGGATGGCTCTGTTGAGGAAAGACTGATACATGTTTGATAGTAGTAGTAGACACCCTCACACATAAGGATGGCTCTGTTGCAGAAAGACTGATGGCTCATGTTTGATAGTAGTAGTAGACACCCTCACACATAAGGATGGCTCTGCTGCAGAAAGACTGATACATGTTTGATAGTGGTAGTAGACACCCTCACACATAAGGATGGCTCTGTTGCAGGAAGACTGATACATGTTTGATAGTGGTAGTAGACACCCTCACACATAAGGATGGCTCTGTTGCAGGAAGACTGATACATGTTTGATAGTAGTAGTAGACACCCTCACACATAAGGATGGCTCTGTTGCAGAAAGACTGATACATGTTTGATAGTAGTAGTAGACACCCTCACACATAAGGATGGCTCTGTTGCAGAAAGACTGATTCATGTTTGATAGTGGTAGTAGACACCCTCACACATAAGGATGGCTCTGTTGCAGAAAGACTGATTCATGTTTGATAGTAGTAGTAGACACCCTCACACATAAGGATGGCTCTGCTGCAGAAAGACTGATTCATGTTTGATAGTGGTAGTAGACACCCTCACACATAAGGATGGCTCTGTTGTGGAAAGACTGATTCATGTTTGATAGTAGTGGTAGTAGACACCCTCACACATAAGGATGGCTCTGTTGTGGAAAGACTGATTCATGTTTGATAGTAGTGGTAGTAGACACCCTCACACATAAGGATGGCTCTGTTGCAGAAAGACTGATTCATGTTTGATAGTAGTGGTAGTAGACACCCTCACACATAAGGATGGCTCTGCTGCAGAAAGACTGATACATGTTTGATAGTGGTAGTAGACACCCTCACACATAAGGATGGCTCTGTTGTGGAAAGACTGATTCATGTTTGATAGTGGTAGTAGACACCCTCACACATAAGGATGGCTCTGCTGCAGAAAGACTGATTCATGTTTGATAGTGGTAGTAGACACCCTCACACATAAGGATGGCTCTGCTGCAGAAAGACTGATTCATGTTTGATAGTGGTAGTAGACACCCTCACACATAAGGATGGCTCTGCTGCAGAAAGACTGATTCATGTTTGATAGTGGTAGTAGACACCCTCACACATAAGGCTCTGTTGCAGAAAGACTGATACATGTTTGATAGTGGTAGTAGACACCCTCACACATAAGGATGGCTCTGCTGCAGAAAGACTGATTCATGTTTGATAGTGGTAGTAGACACCCTCACACATAAGGATGGCTCTGCTGCAGAAAGACTGATACATGTTTGATAGTGGTAGTAGACACCCTCACACATAAGGATGGCTCTGCTGCAGAAAGACTGATTCATGTTTGATAGTGGTAGTAGACACCCTCACACATAAGGATGGCTCTGTTGCAGAAAGACTGATTCATGTTTGATAGTGGTAGTAGACACCCTCACACATAAGGATGGCTCTGCTGCAGAAAGACTGATTCATGTTTGATAGTGGTAGTAGACACCCTCACACATAAGGATGGCTCTGCTGCAGAAAGACTGATTCATGTTTGATAGTGGTAGTAGACACCCTCACACATAAGGATGGCTCTGCTGCAGAAAGACTGATACATGTTTGATAGTAGTAGTAGACACCCTCACACATAAGGATGGCTCTGTTGCAGAAAGACTGATACATGTTTGATAGTGGTAGTAGACACCCTCACCATAAGGATGGCTCTGCAGAAAGACTGATACATGTTTGATAGTGGTAGTAGACACCCTCACACATAAGGATGGCTCTGCTGCAGAAAGACTGATTCATGTTTGATAGTGGTAGTAGACACCCTCACACATAAGGATGGCTCTGTTGCAGAAAGACTGATACATGTTTGATAGTGGTAGTAGACACCTCTGCTGCAGAAAGACTGATACATGTTTGATAGTGGTAGTAGACACCCTCACACATAAGGATGGCTCTGTTGCAGAAAGACTGATATATGTTTGATAGTGGTAGTAGACACATAAGGATGGCTCTGCTGCAGAAAGACTGATACATGTTTGATAGTGGTAGTAGACACCCTCACACATAAGGATGGCTCTGTTGCAGAAAGACTGATACATGTTTGATAGTGGTAGTAGACACCCTGCTGCAGAAAGACTGATTCATGTTTGATAGTGGTAGTAGACACCCTCACACATAAGGATGGCTCTGCTGCAGAAAGACTGATACATGTTTGATAGTGGTAGTAGACACCCTCACACATAAGGATGGCTCTGTTGTGTAAAGACTGATACATGTTTGATAGTGGTAGTAGACACCCTCACACATAAGGATGGCTCTGCTGCAGAAAGACTGATTCATGTTTGATAGTGGTAGTAGACACCCTCACACATAAGGATGGCTCTGCTGCAGAAAGACTGATTCATGTTTGATAGTGGTAGTAGACACCCTCACACATAAGGATGGCTCTGTTGCAGAAAGACTGATTCATGTTTGATAGTGGTAGTAGACACCCTCACACATAAGGATGGCTCTGCTGCAGAAAGACTGATTCATGTTTGATAGTGGTAGTAGACACCCTCACACATAAGGATGGCTCTGTTGCAGAAAGACTGATTCATGTTTGATAGTGGTAGTAGACACCCTCACACATAAGGATGGCTCTGTTGCAGAAAGACTGATTCATGTTTGATAGTGGTAGTAGACACCCTCACACATAAGGATGGCTCTGCTGCAGAAAGACTGATACATGTTTGATAGTGGTAGTAGACACCCTCACACATAAGGATGGCTCTGCTGCAGAAAGACTGATACATGTTTGATAGTGGTAGTAGACACCCTCACATAAGGATGGCTCTGTTGCAGAAAGACTGATACATGTTTGATAGTGGTAGTAGACACCCTCACACATAAGGATGGCTCTGTTGCAGAAAGACTGATTCATGTTTGATAGTAGTAGTAGACACCCTCACACATAAGGATGGCTCTGTTGCAGAAAGACTGATTCATGTTTGATAGTGGTAGTAGACACCCTCACACATAAGCATGGCTCTGTTGCAGAAAGACTGATACATGTTTGATAGTGGTAGTAGACACCCTCACACATAAGGATGGCTCTGTTGCAGAAAGACTGATACATGTTTGATAGTGGTAGTAGACACCCTCACACATAAGGATGGCTCTGTTGCAGAAAGACTGATACATGTTTGATAGTGGTAGTAGACACCCTCACACATAAGGATGGCTCTGTTGCAGAAAGACTGATACATGTTTGATAGTGGTAGTAGACACCCTCACACATAAGGATGGCTCTGTTGCAGAAAGACTGATACATGTTTGATAGTGGTAGTAGACACCCTCACACATAAGGATGGCTCTGCTGCAGAAAGACTGATACATGTTTGATAGTAGTAGTAGACACCCTCACACATAAGGATGGCTCTGCTGCAGAAAGACTGATTCATGTTTGATAGTGGTAGTAGACACCCTCACACATAAGGATGGCTCTGCTGCAGAAAGACTGATACATGTTTGATAGTGGTAGTAGACACCCTCACACATAAGGATGGCTCTGCTGCAGAAAGACTGATTCATGTTTGATAGTGGTAGTAGACACCCTCACACATAAGGATGGCTCTGCTGCAGAAAGACT
>NC_056437.1:1942249-2025684 GCF_018296145.1 Oncorhynchus tshawytscha | reverse complement strand
TGTTTGTCCTTCATGTTCTAATACTTTAATGTTACCCCTTCCTTGTGTTTTTTGTAATAAATAATTATAAACATATAAAAATATTTTTTTAAAGACACGGACTCTGTACACACATGGATTTTGTATTGTAAATATGTGGTAGTAGAGTAGTGGCCTGAGGGAACACACCCTACTGTGACTCCCTCTAACCCCTGTCTCCTCCAGACCCCCTAACAACCTACTCTGACTCTCTCTAACCCCTGTCTCTTCTCCTTCAGATACCCTAACAACCTAATGTGACTCCCTCTAACCTACTGTAACTCCCTCTAACCTACTGTGACTCCCTCTAACCTACTGTGACTTCCTCTGACCTTCTGTGACTCCCTCTAACCCCTGTCTCCTCTCCTCCAGATCCCCTAACAACCTACTGTGACTCCCTCTAACCTACTGTGACTCCCTCTAACCCCTGTCTCCTCTCCTCCAGACCCCCTAACAACCTACTGTGACTCTCTCTAGCCTACTGTGACTCTCTCTAACCTACTGTGACTCTCTCTAGCCTACTGTGACTCTCTCTAACATACTTTGACTCTCTCTAGCCTACTGTGACTCTCTCTAGCCTACTGTGACTCTCTCTAGCCTACTGTGACTCTCTCTAGCCTACTGTGACTCTCTCTAGCCTACTGTGACTCTCTCTAACCTACTGTGACTCTCTCTAGCCTACTGTGACTCTCTCTAGCCTACTGTGACTCTCTCTAACCTACTGTGACTCTCTCTAACCTACTGTGACTCTCCCTAGCCTACTGTGACTCCCTCTAACCCCTGTCTCCTCTCCTCCAGACCCCCTAACAACCTACTGTGACTCTCTCTAATCCACTGTGACTCTCTCTAGCCTACTGTGACTTTCTAGCCTACTGTAACTCCCTCTAACCCCGGTGTCCTCTCCTCCAGACCCCCTAACAACCTACTGTGACTCTCTCTAACCCACTGTGACTCTCTCTAACCTACTGTGACTCCCTCTAACCTACTGTGACTCTCTCTAGCCTACTGTGACTCCCTCTAACCCCTGTCTCCTCTCCTCCAGATCCCCTAGCCAGCCTTCAAGATGGAGGAGGAACAGTGCTTCTACAATGAGTCCATTGCCTTCTTCTACAACCGCAGTGGAAAGTACCTGGCTACAGAGTGGAATACCGTCAGTAAGCTGGTGATGGGGCTGGGTATCACAGTATGTATCTTCATCATGCTGGCTAACTTGCTGGTCATGGTGGCTATATACGTCAACCGCCGCTTCCACTTCCCTATTTACTACCTGATGGCCAACCTGGCCGCCGCGGACTTCTTTGCCGGCCTGGCGTACTTCTACCTGATGTTCAACACGGGCCCGAACACGCGGCGCCTCACGGTCTCCACGTGGCTGCTCCGACAGGGTCTCATCGACACGTCCCTCACGGCGTCCGTGTGTAACCTCCTCGCGATCGCCATCGAGCGCCACATCACCGTTTTCCGCATGCAGCTGCACACGCGCATGTCCAACCGGCGTGTGGTGGTGGTGATTGTAGTCATCTGGACCTTGTCTATCGTCATGGGAGCCATCCCGTCGGTAGGGTGGAACTGTATCTGTGACATCGGCACGTGTTCTAGCATGGCTCCGCTGTACTGTAACTCCTACCTGGTGTTCTGGGCCATATTCAACCTGGTCACCTTCCTGGTCATGGTGGTGCTGTACGCTCACATCTTTATGTACGTGAGACAGAGGACCATGAGGATGAGCAGACACAGCTCTGGGCCACGCAGGAACAGAGACACCATGATGAGTCTGCTGAAGACTGTCGTCATCGTATTGGGTAAGAACCTCCACAACAGACACTATATGTTAGATTCTAGTACTGGGTAGGTTAGAGTTAGGACCAGGTAGGAACAGACACTATATGTTAGATTCTAGTACTGGGTAGGTTAGAGTTAGGAACAGACACTATATGTTAGATTCTAGTACTGGGTAGGTTAGAGTTAGGACCAGGTAGGAACAGACACTATATGTTAGATACTGGTACTGGGTAGGTTAGAGTTAGGAACAGACACTATATGTTAGATTCTAGTACTGGGTAGGTTAGAGTTAGGACAACGTAGGAACAGACAGTATGATCAGTCTGCTGAAGACTGTAAGAACCACTGATTGAAAAGGGTCCATACCAGGGGATATCTTTAAATTACATGTTTGTGATATTCGACAGAATACAGGCCATGCCCAATGTATATTTGTAATTTTGTGGATTTGCACCATATCCTGACTTTCTGAATCCAGATGTCTGTTAGACATATATGACATTGTGATTACTCAGCATATCACACATGAATATTTCCTGTGGGCGGATATGGACTCGTTCAATACCCTGAGATATGTGGCACTCTGTGTTCTCTCTTCATGTTGACGAATACTGACTGAATACATCACATATGTGTTTTCTCAGCACATTCAAGATATGAAGCTATATTGACTCCAGACACGCTTCTCTTGGCTGAGGTCCATTTCCTAATCTTGATTTGCTTTATGATATTCTAAAAATAAGGACGATATCTGATGCATTTCTGAGTTTTCAGCACATGCTCAATCATTTGACAAATAGGAAATCCATATAATTCTTTCAGACATTATTACGTTTTGTATTCCCTGTGCATGAAGGCTCGCCAAACCGCTAGCAAAAAAACACTGTACCTGGTAGCTTAGCAACAACAAACACGCATTTTCGGCTGTGGCGTTCCAACGGTCATTTGTTGAATTTCTGGAGAAACAAAGAAGTGAGAAGCTGTTCAGAAAATATCTGAAAAAAGTGAGAAGCTGTTCAGAAAATATCTGAAAAAAGTGAGAAGCTGTTCAGAAAATATCTGAAAAAAGTGAGAAGCTGTTCAGAAAATATCTGAAAAAAGTGAGAAGCTGTTCAGAAAATATCTGAAAAAAGTGAGAAGCTGTTCAGAAAATATCTGAAAAAGTGAGAAGCTGTTCAGAAAATATCTGAAAAAAGTGAGAAGCTGTTCAGAAAATATCTGAAAAAAGTGAGAAGCTGTTCAGAAAATATCTGAAAAAAGTGAGAAGCTGTTCAGAAAATATCTGAAAAAAGTGAGAATACCTGAAGAAAGTTAACGCTGGGAGACAAGTGGAAAAAGGTACAGTGGTTGCTCCGCAAAACAAATTGGGATTTTGCTGCTGAATTTAGAGGTCATTTGTGATTTAGTACGGTACCCTGCGTCACTACGTCATTACTCCACACCAGTGCGAACGGGAGTTAGAGCACTGATTATGCTTTTGGGTCCTACTGTGTCTCTAACTTACAATGAATGAGCGACATAAGCCTAAGTAGAAACTGATAATTGTGCATGACTTCAGTATTACTTACTAAAACTGCTGTTACACTAAGGTTTTTATGATTTTATTTTGTTAGGATTATTTTGCTCTTACTGTAGTATTGTAGCCCTCTCCCGACCGGTCACATTGTGTGGCACCTGAGTGGTGCCACGGTCTCAGACACTGCATAACAGTGTAAGTTGGGTTGTAACAGATGCTGGTTCAATACCTGTGCTGGCCTTGACTGGGAGACCCATGAGATGACTGTCGTTTTTTGATTTCTCTCCCTCTAAAAACAGAAATAAATCATTCTAAATAACAAACTGCCTTTATTTACAAATTCGTAGCAATGTCTCACATCATGCTCAATAATGGCCTTTTTCTCTCTCATTTTACGTTATTTGAAGACAAAATCATCTCCAAAGTATTGTTATTTTTTAAACAAAGTGATTATTATTATTATTATTTTAGAATGATATAAAAACCCATTGGATATTCTCACAGATATATTATTAACCTGGTTATTATCAGGACAATATATATTGGTCATATTGGTCTGTATCCACTGAAAGAGTGCAAGACTCAAAGCACGAGGGCAGGGGACATGGGATGGGACACGGGATGGGACATGGGATGGGACACGGGCGCGGGATGGGACACGGGATGGGACACGGGATGGGGCACGGGAGGGGACGGGATGGGATGGGACATGGGATGGGGCACGGGAGGGGACATGGGAGGGGACACGGGATGGGGGCACGGGAGGGGACATGGGATGGGACACGGGATGGGACGCGGGATGGGACACGGGCGCGGGATGGGGGCGCGGGATGGGACATGGGGCGCGGGATGGGGGGCGCGGGATGGGATGGGGCGGGATGGGGGCGCGGATGGGGCGCGGGATGGGGCGCGGGATGGGACGCGGGATGGGACGGGCGCGGGATGGATGGGGCGCGGGATGGGCGCGGGATGGGACGCTTGGGATGGGGCGCGGGATGGGGCCTTGGATGGGACGCGGGATGGGGCGCGGGATGGGGACGCTTGGGATGGGGCGCGGATGGGATGGGGCGCGGGATGGGGGGCGGGATGGGGGGCGGGATGGGACACGGCGCGGGATGGGGCGGGATGGGGCGCGGGATGGGGCGCGGATGGGACGCGGGATGGGGCGCGGGATGGGGCGCGGGATGGGGCGCGGGATGGGGATGGGACGCGCTGGATGGGGGGGGATGGGACGCGGGATGGGGATGGGGCGCGGGATGGGCGCGGGATGGGGCCGGGATGGGACGCTTGGATGGGACGCGGGATGGGGCGCGGGATGGGACGGATGGGGCGCGGGATGGGACACGGGATGGGGACATGGGGATGGGGCGCGGATGGGACGCGGGATGGGGCGCGGGATGGGACACGGGCGCGGGATGGGGCGCGGGATGGGGCGCGGATGGGACGCGGGGGGCGGGATGGGCGCGGGATGGGGCGCGGGATGGGACGCGGGCGGGATGGGGCGCGGGATGGGGCGAGGGGATGGGACGCTGGATGGGGCGGGATGGGGCGCGGGATGGGGCGCGGGATGGGGGGATGGGGCGGGATGGGGCGCTTGGATGGGGCGCGGGATGGGACGCCTTGGGATGGGATGAGACGCTGGGATGGGGCGCGGGGGATGGGGCGCGGGATGGGGCGTGGGATGGGACGCTTGGGATGGGACGCGGGCGCGGGATGGGGCGCGGGATGGGGTGCGGGATGGGGGCGCGGGATGGGGCGCGGGATGGGCCGCAGAGCCGTGCACAGAAGATGGACCATGGGGAAGGGAGGAGGAGGAAGGGGGAGGGTAGGGGGTGGACCCCCACCCCGCCACACTGGCAACACTTTAAGGGGCACTAATAACGGCACTAGGGAAACGTTCCTGCTGTTCTTAGTGTCTGCACGTTCAAACTAAAACAAACAAATTGCCACTTCGATATGAATTCAGAGGGCAGATATTATTAAATATTAAAGGTGTCACTCAACAGTTATACTTAAATCCGAACTGGATTTAACGAAAAATTACATGAAAAGCACACATTTGTAAATCCCAAACTCTTAAAGTAATTGGAAAGGTAGATACAAAAAATTTGTGACATTGTGGTTACAATAAAGAATGTAAACAAGATGTAAACAAGACGCTGTGTTTTTAATTAGAGTAGTGATGGACAGCTAGCTGGTGGCATTTTGAAAACAGGTTTTCAAATACTTGTCGCACGATTACAGGACAATCCCTGCTTACTGGAAAATACTCTTTTAAACACACTCGGTCAAGCACCATTATGGATATTGGCAGGACTATATTTTGGCATTTATGGGCAGCGCACAATTGTCTCAGCATTTCTCTCCCTCTAAAAACAGAAACAAATGTTTTGGCCTTTATCTAAATTACAATCGCACACTTTCATTTTTTTTATACAAAAAAACCTCCAAAGTATTGTTAATTATTAACAACATATTGTTAATAATTGCAAACCGTAGTCTAGCTTTTTTATAGCAGTTTTGGAGCAGTGGCTTCTTCCTTGCTGAGCAGCCTTTCAGGTTATGTCGATATAGGACTTGTTTTACTGTGGATATAGATACTTTTGTACCCATTTCCTCCAGCATCTTCACAAGGTCCTTTGCTGTTGTTCTGGGATTGAATTGCACTTTTCACACTAAAGTACATTAATCTCTAGGAGACAGAATGCGTCTCCTTCCTGAGCGGTATGACGGCTGCTTGGTCCCATGGTGTTTATAATCGTGTACTATTGTTTGTACAGATGAACGTGGTACCTTCAGGCGTTTGGAAATGGCTCCCAAGAATGAACCAGACTTGTGTAGGTCCAAAAACTATTTTTGGAGGTCTTGGCTGATTTCTTTTGATTTTCCCAAGCAAAGAGGCACTGAGTTTGAAGGTAGGCCTTGAAATACATCCACAGGTACACCTACAATTGACTCAAATTATGTCAATTAGCCTATCAGAAGTTTCTAAATCCATGATATCATTTTCTGGAATTTTCCAAGCTGTTTAAAGGCAGTCAACTTAGTGTATGTAAACTTCTGACGCACTGGAATTGTGATATATTAAATTATAAGTGAAATAATCTGTCTGTAAACAATTGTTGGAAAAATACTTGTGTCATATATATACAAAGTAGAAGTCCTAACCAACTTGCTAAAACTATTAGTTTGTTAACAATACATTTATGGAGTGGTTGAAAAACAAGTTTTATTGACTTCAACCTAAGTGTATGTAAACTTCCGACTTCAACTGTATATAATTTGTTCAGTATAAATACCATTTGGACATTTCTTATGCCATATGGCCGTGGTTCCCTGACTTTTGACTTCCTATGATCATATATTTCAAATGGACAAAACATAGGCATCATGGACAAACTCAATAAAATAATACAAAGGTAAATTCATACATATTGTCAGTACACCAGACAGTTTTTAGGTCCATTGTTTGAGTAATTAGATGTCAGTATTTTTAAATGAAAATGCTCAGTTTCCAAATGACCTAAAATGCATAAAAAAATGTGTATTTATTGTTACATAAACAACGATTGGTGTCTGGTCATTTTCATTGTCAAATATATGTGTTTTTTTATTTAAAAGTATAAATAACTAAATACCTGCTTTGTGCTAGCGCATACGTCTTCCAAATAGTCTTTAATCCGGTAGATTATCTTCTTCGTGGTTCTAAAATTAATAATTATAGGAGGCGGGAAGATGTAGTGTCTTACTATTGGTATTCAATAAAGGAAATCAGAATGAAAGGAAGTAAACAAAGAGATGGGTAGCTAAAGTAATTTAATGTCTGGCTAAGTGAATAATGTTAGTAGTTGAGTAACTGGGTGATGTTGGCCAAAGAGATGGTAGCTAGCTCGGCTAGCGGTTAGTAATCTCTAAAGTAAAGTAAATTAAGGCGAATAACGTTAGTAATCGAGTAACTGAGTGAAGTTGGCCAAAATGAAGTGCATTGTACCTGGGTGCAATAACGTTCCAGTTAGATACAAATAAACTTCACATTTCCACTATTTTCTGCGATGGAGCTGTGTGTCAGGCATGGCTGCAGGCCATCCCACATCCTGCTTATGGTGTCGAAACGATGCCCGAAGTCATTCACCAGCTGCGGTTGCCCGTGTCCAGTGATCACTTTGGGGACTGGTTTAAACAGCGTTTTGTTCACACCATCTTTCCACCATGGACAGGAAAGCTCCAACAATTCAAAGTAGTTGCTAGCTAGCTAAGTCATTTCTAATGTAATTTTTTTGCTCTTCCCTAACTAGTTGGTGGTGTTTTTAGCTTAGCTACTACTGTAAAGGTAACGTTATCCTGTCTTACTGACTGGTTTGTTTCTTTACCTTTGTGATGCCAAATTGGTTTATTAATACATTTTCAAGTTCATAACTGTGCACTCTCTTCAAAAAATAGCATGGCATTATTTTACTGTAATGGCTACTGTAAATTGGACATTGCAGTTTGATTACCAAGAATTTAAGCTTTCTGCCAATATCAGATGTCACGGGACATCTGTGTCATGGGACATTCTCTTGTTACTTTCAACCTTATGTTAATCACATTAGCTTACATTAGCTCAGCCGTCCCAAAGGGGACCCACCGATCCTGAAGAGGTAACCAGTCACCTTATTGGAGGTCACTGCCAATAAACTGCCTGTTCCTCAAACCAGCAAATCCTCTCCAATCAAACCAACTGAAAACAAATGTACATTATTGCAGTGGCTTTAAATAATGAACATCTTGAATATTGTCACATAAATAAACTCACTGGTGGTCAAAGTCAACACATATCATTCAGAACAACTGACCACACATAAAACATTTCTTCAAGACAGCATGGTCACAAAATGGTTGCTCACCAAACCAAACCAGCAGAAACGACGCTGTCCAGCCAAAACACACTAAGGACCTTCCAGATACAAAACTCTCACCTGAACATGACCAAGAAGTGTTTTTATACATTTCATACATGTCCTCTCCTACTAAGGTTGCCCAGGGAAATACTGACCAAAACGTTGGTTAGATGTGATATGTCTGCCTTACTATTCCAGTGGAATACCTGTTGACCTTTTAACATTGTGCCGGAAGGAATGGCGTACATTTTATCAGTTATATTGTTAGCATGATCTCAACCCCTCACCACCCTTCTCAACCCCTCAACACCCTTTTCAACCCCTCACCACCCTTCTCAACCCCTCAACACCCTTTTCAACCCCTCACCACCCTTCTCAACCCCTCACCACCCTTCTCAACCCCTCACCACCCTTCTCAACCCCTCACCACCCTTCTCAAACCCTCACCACCCTTCTCAACCCCTCACACCCTTCTCAACCCCTCAACACCCTTCTCAAACCCTCACCACCCTTCTCAAACCCTCACCACCCTTCTCAAACCCTCACCACCCTTCTCAAACCCTCACCACCCTTCTCAAACCCTCAACACCCTTCTCAAACCCTCAACACCCTTCTCAAACCCTCAACACCCTTCTCAACCCCTCAACACCCTTCTGCCCAATCCCTCCTTTCTCATGTTTTTCTCACAGCACTGAAGGGAATTTATAGCCAGATATATATATAATTCTTATGATTTAGAAGGAGCAGTGAGATTCTATTTCACAATACTTCATTTCCTGAAAGCTATTGTTTGCTTCAGCTACTGTTACGAATCGTGTGTATATTTCTGAGAAAGCGCGGCGGGTGGATTTAAGGCTCATTTTCTCTAGCTGAAGTGAGTTTAGTTTAATAGTTGGAGGGAAACTAAATGTCTTTCCAAGTACCACATCTGGACAGCAGATGAGGATGACAGATTCCAGCTTTCGGAATGCTGTAAAATAATTTATTCCTGATTTCTCCTGGGAAACTTGTATCAGAGAAAAGAGCAGGATCCCTTGCTATCTCATCTGACCATCTGTGTCCTAAATGACACCCTATTCCATTTATACCCATAGATTTCTAGTTAAAAGTAGTGCACTACAAAGGAAGAAGGATGCCATTTGAGGTGAACACATAATACCTAGGCTCATCCACATTCACATGTCACTTCTCATTGACTAAGGAAGGCCAGTGTTCCTGTGATGAAGACCCATCATGGGAAATAATCATGTCTATTAGTATTGTGTGTGTGTGTGTGTGTGTGTGTGTGTGTGTGTGTGTGTGTGTGTGTGTGCGTGCGAGTGTGTGTGCGTGCGAGTGTGTGTGCGTGCGAGTGTGTACTGTAATGTGAATCTGACATATCTCTGTAATTATATTATGATATGGCATGATGTATTGCTATGTGAACAGCATGTCTAACAAATGGAATGTCTCGTGACAGTTTCAGACGACTAAATAACCCTGTCTAATTCACCATTACCACAGTCTGTCTGACACAATCCTGTCTAATTCAACATTACCTCACTCTGTCACAATCCCATCTAGTTCACCACTACCGCACTCTGTCACAATCCCATCTAGTTCACCACTACCGCACTCTGTCACAATCCCATCTAGTTCACCATTACCACACTCTGTCATGGTCCTGTCTAATCCACCATTACCGTATTCTGTCACAATCCTGTCCAATTCACCATTACCACAGTCTGACACAATCCTGTCCAATTCAGCATTACCCCAGTCTGTCTGACACAATCCTGTCCAATTCACCATTACCCCAGTCTGTCTGACACAATCCTGTTTAATTCACCATTACCACAGTCTGTCTGACACAATCCTGTCTAATTCAACATTACCTCAATCTGACACAACAATGTCTAATTCACCATTACCATACTCTGTCATAGTCCTGTCTAATTCATCATTACAACACTGTCACAATCCTGTCTAGTTCTCCATTACCTCAGTGTCTCACAATCCTGTCTCATTCACCATTTCACAATCCCATTTACACTCACTCTGTCACAATCCTGTCTAGTTCTCCATTACCTCAGTGTCTCACAATCCTGTCTCATTCACCATTACCTCACTCTGTCACAATCCTGTCTAATTTACACTTCCGGTTACACTTCCGGCGCCGACAGAGATGGCCGCCTCGCTTCGCGTTCCTAGGAAACTATGCAGTTTTTTGTTTTTTTACGTGTTATTTCTTACACTAGTACCCCAGGTCATCTTAGGTTTCATTACATACAGCCGAGAAGAACTACTGAATATAAGATCAGCGTCAACTCACCATCAGTACGACCAAGAATATGTTTTTCGCGATGCGGATCCTGTGTTCTGCCTTACAACCAGTGTAACGGAGCGGATTCCATGCAGCGACCCAAAAAATGACTCAGAAAAAGAGGGAAACGAAGCGGTCTTCTGGTCAGACTCCGGAGACGGGCACATCGTGCACCACTCCCTAGCATTCTTCTTGCCAATGTCCAGTCTCTTGACAACAAGGTTGATGAAATCCGAGCAAGGGTAGCATTCCAGAGGGACATCAGAGACTGTAACGTTCTTTGCTTCACGGAAACATGGCTAACTGGAGAGACGCAATCCGAAGCGGTGCAGCCAGCGGGTTTCTCCACGCATCGCGCCGACAGAAACGAACATCTTTCTGGTAAGAAGAGGGGCGGGGGCGTATGCCTTATGGCCAACGTGACATGGTGTGATGAAAGAAACATACAGGAACTCAAATCCTTCTGTTCACCTGATTTAGAATTCCTCACAATCAAATGTAGACCGCATTATCTACCAAGAGAATTTTCTTCGATTATAATCACAGCCGTATATATCCCCCCCCAAGCAGACACATCGATGGCTCTGAACGAACTTTATTTAACTCTCTGCAAACTGGAAACGATTTATCTGGAGGCTGCATTCATTGTAGCTGGGGATTTTAACAAGGCTAATCTGAAAACAAGACTCCCTAAATTTTATCAGCATATCGATTGCGCAACCAGGGGTGGAAAGACCCTGGATCATTGTTACTCTAACTTCCGCGATGCATATAAGGCCCTGCCCCGCCCCCCTTTCGGAAAAGCTGACCACGACTCCATTTTTTGTTGATCCCTGCCTACAGACAGAAACTAAAACAAGAAGCCCCCACGCTGAGGTCTGTCCAACGCTGGTCCGACCAAGCTGACTCCACACTCCAAGACTGCTTCCATCACGTGGACTGGGAGATGTTTCGTATTGCGTCAGACAACAACATTGACGAATACGCTGATTCGGTGTGCGAGTTCATTAGAACGTGCGTTGAAGATGTCGTTCCCATAGCAACGATTAAAACATTCCCTAACCAGAAACCCTGGATTGATGGCAGCAATCGTGTGGAACTGAAGGCGCGAACCACTGCTTTTAATCAGGGCAAGGTGTCTGGTGACATGACTGAATACAAACAGTGTAGCTATTCCCTCCGCAAGGCTATCAAACAAGCTAAGCGCCAGTACAGAGACAAAGTAGAATCTCAATTCAACGGCTCAGACACAAGAGGCATGTGGCAGGGTCTACAGTCAATCACGGACTACAGGAAGAAACCCAGCCCAGTCACGGACCAGGATGTCTTGCTCCCAGGCAGACTAAATAACTTTTTTGCCCGCTTTGAGGACAATACAGTGCCACTGACACGGCCTACAACGAAAACATGCGGTCTCTCCTTCACTGCAGCCGAAGTGAGTAAGACATTTAAACGTGTTAACCCTCGCAAGGCTGCAGGCCCAGACGGCATCCCCCCGCGTCCCCAGCCCTCCCCAGCCCTCAGAGCATGCGCAGACCAGCTGGCCGGTGTGTTTACGGACATATTCAATCAATCCCTATACCAGTCTGCTGTTCCCACATGCTTCAAGAGGGCCACCATTGTTCCTGTTCCCAAGAAAGCTAAGGTAACTGAGCTAAACGACTACCGCCCGTAGCACTCACATCCGTCATCATGAAGTGCTTTGAGAGACTAGTCAAGGACCATATCACCTCCACCCTACCTGACACCCTTGACCCACTCCAATTTGCTTACCGCCCAAATAGGTCCACAGACGATGCAATCTCAACCACACTGCACACTGCCCTAACCCATCTGGACAAGAGGAATACCTATGTGAGAATGCTGTTCATCGACTACAGCTCGGCATTCAACACCATAGTACCCTCCAAGCTCGTCATCAAGCTCGAGACCCTGGGTCTCGACCCCGCCCTGTGCAACTGGGTACTGGACTTCCTGACGGGCCGCCCCCAGGTGGTGAGGGTAGGCAACAACATCTCCTCCCCGCTGATCCTCAACACTGGGGCCCCACAAGGGTGCGTTCTGAGCCCTCTCCTGTACTCCCTGTTCACCCACGACTGCGTGGCCATGCACGCCTCCAACTCAATCATCAAGTTTGCGGACGACACAACAGTGGTAGGCTTGATTACCAATAACGATGAGACAGCCTACAGGGAGGAGGTGAGGGCCCTCGGAGTGTGGTGTCAGGAAAATAACCTCACACTCAACGTCAACAAAACTAAGGAGATGATTGTGGACTTCAGGAAACAGCAGAGGGAACACCCCCCTATCCACATCGATGGAACAGTAGTGGAGAGGGTAGCAAGTTTTAAGTTCCTCGGCATACACATCACAGACAAACTGAATTGGTCCACTCACATAGACAGCATCGTGAGGAAGGCGCAGCAGCGCCTCTTCAACCTCAGGAGGCTGAAGAAATTCGGCTTGTCACCAAAAGCACTCACAAACTTCTACAGATGCACAATCGAGAGCATCCTGGCGGGCTGTATCACCGCCTGGTATGGCAACTGCACCGCCCTCAACCGTAAGGCTCTCCAGAGGGTAGTGAGGTCTGCACAACGCATCACCGGGGGCAAACTACCTGCCCTCCAGGACACCTACACCACCCGATGCTACAGGAAGGCCATAAAGATCATCAAGGACATCAACCACCCGAGCCACTGCCTGTTCACCCCGCTGTCATCCAGAAGGCGAGGTCAGTACAGGTGCATCAAAGCTGGGACCGAGAGACTGAAAAACAGCTTCTATCTCAAGGCCATCAGACTGTTAAACAGCCACCACTAACATTGAGTGGCTACTGCCAACACACTGTCAATGACACTGACTCTACTCCAGCCACTTCAATCATGGGAATTGATGGGAAATGATGTAAATATATCACTAGCCACTTTAAACAATGCTACCTTATATAATGTTACTTACCCTACATTATTCATCTCATATGCATACGTAGATACTGTACTCTATATCATCGACTGCATCCATCCCCACTTTAACTACGCCACTTGGTTTACATACTCATCTCATATGTATATACTGTACTCGATATCATCTACTGTATCTTGCCTATGCTGCTCTGTACCATCACTCATTCATATATCCTTATGTACATATTCTTTATCCCCTTACACTGTGTATAAGACAGTAGTTTTTTTGGAATTGTTAGTTAGATTACTTGTTCGTTATTACTGCATTGTCGGAACTAGAAGCACAAGCATTTCGCTACACTCGCATTAACATCTGCTAACCATGTGTATGTGACAAATAAAATTTGATTTGATTTGATTTGATTTACCACTACCGCACTCTGTCACAATCCTGTCTAGTTCTCCATTACCTCAGTGTGTCACAATCCTGTCTAATTCACCATTACCTCACTCTGTCACATTCCTGGCGCTTTGGATTCAACAATGTGTTGTATGTCTGAAACAATGTGTTGTATGTCTGAAACAATGTGTTGTATGTCTGAAACAATGTGTTATATATTTTTTTATATTTTTTTTTATTTAACCTTTATTTAACCAGGTAGGCAAGTTGAGAACAAGTTCTCATTTACAACTGCGACCTAAAGCATAGCAGTGTGAACAGACAACAACACAGAGTTACACATGGAGTAAACAATAAACAAGTCAATAACACAGTAGAAAAAAAAGAGTCTATATACATTGTGTGCAAAAGGCATGAGGAGGTAGGCGGATAATTACAATTTAGCAGATTAACACTGGAGTGATAAATGATCAGATGGTCATGTGCAGGTAGAGATACTGGTGTGCAAAAGAGCAGAAAAGTAATTAAATAATAACAGTATGGGGATGAGGTAGGTAAATTGGGTGGGCTATTTACCAATGGACTATGTACAGCTGCAGCGATCGGTTAGCTGCTCAGATAGCAGGTGTTTAAAGTTTGTGAGGTAGATAAAAGTCTCCAACTTCAGCGATTTTTGCAATTCGTTCCAGTCACAGGCAGCAGAGAACTGGAAGGAAAGGCGGCCAAATGAGGTGTTGGCTTTAGGGATGATCAGTGAGACACACCTGCTGGAGCGCGTGCTACGGGTGGGTGTTGCCATCGAGACCAGTGAACTGAGATAAGGCGAAGCTTTACCTAGCATGGGCTTGTAGATGACCTGGAGCCAGTGGGTCTGGTGACGAATATGTAGCGAGGACCAGCCAACTAGAGCATACAGGTCACAGTGGTGGGTGGTATAAGGTGCTTTAGTAACAAAACGGATGACACTGTGATAAAATGCATCCAGTTTGCTGAGTAGGGTATTGGAAGCTATTTTGTAGATGACATCGCCGAAGTCGAGGATGAGTAGGATAGTCAGTTTTACTGGGGTAAGTTTGGCAGCGTGAGTGAAGGAGGCTTTGTTGCGGAAAAGAAAGCCGACTCCAGATTTGATTTTAGATTGGAGCTGTTTGATATGAGTCTGGAAGGAGAGTTTACAGTCTAGCCAGACACCTAGGTACTTATAGATGTCCACATATTCTAGGTCGGAACCATCCAGGGTGGTGATGCTGGTCAGGCGTGCGGGTGCAGGCAGTGAACGGTTGAAAAGCATGCATGTGGTTTTACTAGCGTTTAAGAGCAGTTGGAGGCCACGGAAGGAGTGCTGTATGGCATTGAAGCTCGTTTGGAGGTTAGATAGCACAGTGTCCAAGGAAGGGCCAGAATTATACAGAATGGTGTTGTCTGCATAGAAGTGGATCAGGGAACCGCCCGCAGCAAGAGCAACATCATTGATATATACAGAGAAAAGAGTCGGCCCGAGAATTGAACCCTGTGGCACCCCCATAGAGACTGCCAGAGGACCGGACAACATGCCCTCCGATTTGACACACTGAACTCTGTCTGCAAAGTAGTTGGTGAACCAGGCAAGGCAGTCATTAGAAAAACTGAGGCTACTGAGTAGCTGAGGCTTCTGAGGCTACTGAATATGCTGATTGACAGAGTCGAAAGCCTTGGCCAGGTCGATGAAGACGGCCGCACAGTACTGTCTTTTATCGATAGTGGTTATGATATCGTTTAGTACCTTGAGCGTGGCTGAGGTGCACCTGTGACCGGCTCGGAAACCAGATTGCACAGCGGAGAAGGTACGGTGGGATTCGAGATGGTCAGTCATCTGTTTGTTGACTAGGCTTTCGAAGACCTTAGATAGGCAGGTTAGGATGGATATAGGTCTGTAACAGTTTGGGTCCAGGGTGTCACCCCCTTTGAAGAGGGGGATGACTGCGGCAGCTTTCCAATCCTTGGGGATCTCAGACGATATGAAAGAGAGGTTGAACAGGCTGGTAATAGGGGTTGCGACAATGGCGGCGGATAGTTTCAGAAATAGAGGGTCTAGATTGTCAAGACCAGCTGATTTGTACGGGTCCAGGTTTTGCAGCTCTTTCAGAACATCTGCTATCTGGATTTGGGTAAAGGAGAAGCTGGGGAGGCTTGGGCGAGTAGCTGTGTGGGGGACGGAGCTGTTGGCCGAGGTTGGAGTAGCCAGGAGGAAGGCATGGCCAGCCGTTGAGAAATGCTTGTTGAAGTTACACAGTGGCTTGCGAAAGTGTTTTCCCCACTTGGCATTTTTCCTATTTCGTTGCCTTACAACCTGGAAGTAAAATTGATTTTTGGGGGGGTTTGTATCATTTACACAACATGCCCACCACTTTGAAGAAGGATTTTTTTTAAATTGTGAAACAAACAAGAAATAAGACAAAAAAAAATGAAAACTTGCATAACTATTCCCCCCAAAGTCAACACTTTGTAGAGCCACCTTTTGCAGCAGTCACAGCTGCAAGTCTCTTGGGGTATGTCTCTATAAGCTTGGCACATCTAGCCACTGGGATTTTTGCCCATTCTTCAAGGCAAAACTGCTCCAGCTCCTTCAAGCTGGATGGGTTCTGCTGGTGTTCAGCAATCTTTAAGTCATAACCCAGATTCTCAATTTGATTGAGGTCTGGACTTTGACTAGGCCATTCCAATACATTTAAATGTTTCCCCTTAAACCACTCGAGTGTTGCTTTAACAGTATGCTTAGGGTCATTGTCCTGCTGGAAGGTGAACCAGTCTCAAATCTCCCAATCTCAAATCTCTCGAAAACTGAAACAGGTTTCCCTCAGGAATTTCCCTGTATTTAGTGCCCTCCATCATTCCTTCAATTCTGACCAGTTTCCCAGTCCCTGTCATTGAAAAACATCCCCACAGCATGATGCTGCCAACACTATGCTTCTGGTGGTACTCTCGGGGTGATGAGAGGTGTTTGCGCCAGACATAGCATTTTCCTTTATGGCCAAAAAGCTCTATTTTAGTCTCATCTGACCAGAGTACCTTCTTCCAATTGTTTGGGGAGCCTCCCACATGCCTTTTGGTGAACACCAAACGTTTATTTAAATTTATTCCTGAAGATATGTCTTTTTTCTGGCCACTATTCCATAAAGCCCAGCTCTGTGGCATGTATGGCTTAAGTGGTCCTTGCATCACCGCAGATCCAAAAGTGTGACATAGATGAGGTGGATTGAAAAAAGGGAAATCTCTAGCTTAAATTGACTGATTTTTGGGGATAGTTTTATTATGCTAAATAGAGTTTAAGATGGGAGGGCTTGGCCCAGGGTTTAAGATGGGAGGGCTTGGCCCAGGGTTTAAGGTGTGAGGGCTTGGCCCAGGGTTCAAGATGGCTTATGATGTGAGGGCTTGGCCCAGGGTTTAAGATGTGAGGGCTTGGCCCAGGGTTTAAGATGTGAGGGCTTGGCCCAGGGTTCAAGATGGCTTATGATGTGAGGGCTTGGCCCATGGTTTGAGGCAAGCAGAGGATGGGAGGGCTTGGCCCAGGGTTTAAGATGGGAGGGCTTGGCCCAGGGTTTAAGGTGTGAGGGCTTGGCCCAGGGTTTAAGATGTGAGGGCTTGGCCCAGGGTTCAAGATGGCTTATGATGTGAGGGCTTGGCCCATGGTTTGAGGCAAGCAGAGGATGGGAGGGCTTGGCCCAGGGTTTAAGATGTGAGGGCTTGTCCCAGGGTTTAAGATGGCTTATGATGTGAGGGCTTGGCCCAGGGTTTAAGATGTGAGGGCTTGGCCCAGGGTTTAAGATGTGAGGGCTTGGCCCAGGGTTTAAGATGGTTTGTGATGTGAGGGCTTGGCCCAGGGTTTAAGATGGTTTGTGATGTGAGGGCTTGGCCCATGGTTTGAGGCAAGCAGAGGATGAGAGGGCTTGTTTGCATCTGAAATGAGACCCTATTTCCTACATAGTGCACTATGGGCCCTGGATAACAGTGGTGGACTGTGTAGGCAATAGGGTGCCATTTGGGATGCAGAGTAATTTGTTCTGCGTTCACAGAATAGACATACAACATGATTTCAGATAAATGAGACATTGTTTCAGATACAGTTGAAGTCGGAAGTTTACATAAACTTATGTTGTTGTCATTAAAATAATTTTTTCAACCACTCCACAAATTTCTTGATAACAAACTATGGTTTTGGCAAGTCAGTTAGGACATCTACTTTGTGCATGACACAAGTCATTTTTCCAACAATTGTTTACAAACAGATTATTTCACTTATAATTCAATGTATCACAATTCCAGTGGGTCAGAAGTGTACATACACTAAGTTGACTATGCCTTTAAACATCTATGAAAATTCCAGAAAATGATGTCATGGCTTTAGAAGATTCTGATAGGCTGATTGACATCATTTGAGTCAATTGGAGATGTACCTGTGGATGTATTTCAAGACCTACCTTCAAACTCAGTGCCTCTTTGCTTGACATCATGGAAAAATCATAAGAAATCAGCCAAGACCTCAGAAAACTTTTTTTAGACCTCCACAAGTCTGGTTCATCCTTGGGAGCAATTTCCAAACACCTGAAGGTACCACGTTCATCTGTAAAAACAATGGGACCACACAGCCGTCATACCGCTCAGGAAGGAGTCTCCTAAAGATGAACGTACTTAGGTGCGAAAAGTGCAAATCAATACGAGAACAACAGCAAAGGACCTTGCTCGCACACGCTTTTTCAGCTCTGGACACAAATTTTCTATAGGGTTGAGGTCAGGGCTTTGTGATGGCCACTCCAATACCTTGGCTTTGTTGTCTTTTAGCCATTTTGCCACAACTTTGAAAGTATGCTTGGGGTCATTGTAAATAGTCCAAATTGGTGAAGTGAAATAACTTCTCTCAAAATATGCAATAAAAAAAAATATCCGAAAAGTGGTGCGAGCATATATATTCACCCCCTTTGCCCCTAGATCAATGTAGAAAATAGTCAATAAAGAAAACCCTTGAATGAGTAGGTTTTTCCAAACTTTTGACCAGTACTGTCCATTGTAATATTGTTGCACGGTGGTATTATACATGTTGTATTGTAGATATGTAGTGGTGAAGGAATGTTATATGATGCTGTTTTATCATTTTTATATGTAATGTAGGTGCTTTAATGTGTTTGGACCCCAGGAAGAGAAGCTGCTGCCTTGGCAGGAACTAATGGGGATCCAAAATAAACCCCAGGAAGAGTAGCTGCTGCATTGGCAGGAACTAATGGGGATCCATAATAAACCCCAGGAAGAGTAGCTGCTGCCTTGGCAGGAACTAATGGGGATCCAAAATAAACCCCAGGAAGAGAAGCTGCTGCCTTGGCAGGAACTAATGGGGATCCATAATAAACCCGAGGAAGAGAAGCTGCTGCCTTGGCAGGAACTAATGGGGATCCAAAATAAACCCCAGGAAGAGAAGCTGCTGCCTTGGCAGGAACTAATGGGGATCCATAATAAACCCCAGGAAGAGTAGCTGCTGCCTTGGCAGGAACTAATGGGGATCCATAATAAACCCCAGGAAGAGAAGCTGCTGCCTTGGCAGGAACTAATGGGGATCCAAAATAAACCCCAGGAAGAGTAGCTGCTGCATTGGCAGGAACTAATGGGGATCCAAAATAAACCCCAGGAAGAGTAGCTGCTGCATTGGCAGGAACTAATGGGGATCCATAATAAACCCCAGGAAGAGTAGCTGCTGCCTTGGCAGGAACTAATGGGGATCCATAATAAACCCCAGGAAGAGTAGCTCCGGCCTGGCAGGAACAAATGGGGATCCATAATAAACCCCAGGAAGAGTAGCTCCGGCCTGCCAGGAACAAATGGGGATCCATAATAAACCCCAGGAAGAGTAGCTGCTGCCTTGACAGGAACTAATGGGGATCCATAATAAACCCCAGGAAGAGTAGCTGCTGCCTTGGCAGGAACTAATGGGGATCCATAATAAACCCCAGAAAGAGTAGCTCCGGCCTGGCAGGAACTAATGGGGATCCATAATAAACCCCAGGAAGAGTAGCTGCTGCCTTGACAGGAACTAATGGGGATCCATAATAAACCCCAGGAAGAGTAGCTGCTGCCTTGACAGGAACTAATGGGGATCCATAATTAACCCCATGAAGAGTAGCTGCTGCCATAGCAAGAACTAATGGGGATCTGTAATAAACCCCAGGAAGAGTAGCTGCTGCCTTGGCAGGAACTAATGGGGATCCATAATAAACCCCAGGAAGATTAGCTGCTGCCTTGACAGGAACTAAGTGGGAACCATAATAAACCCCAGGAAGAGTAGCTCCTGCCTTGACATGAACTAATGGGGATCCATAATAAACCACAGGAAGAGTAGCTGTTTCCTTGACAGGAACTAATGGGGATCCATAATAAACCCCAGGAAGAGTAGCTGCTGCCTTGGCAGGAACTAATGGGGATCCATAATAAACCCCAGGAAGAGTAGCTGCTGCCTTGGCAGGAACTAATGGGGATCCAAAATAAACCCGGGAAGAGTAGCTGCTGTCCAGGAATTAATGGGGATCCATAATAAACCCCGGAAGAGTAGCTGCTGCCTTGGCAGGAACTAATGGGGATCCATAATAATCCCCAGGAAGAGTAGCTGCTGCCTTGGCAGGAACTAATGGGGATCCATAATAAACCCCAGGAAGAGTAGCTGCTGTCTTTGCAGGAATTAATGGGGATCCATAATAAACCCCAGGAAGAGTAGCTGCTGCCTTGGCAGGAACTAATGGGGATCCATAATAAACCCAGGAAGAGTAGCTGCTGCCTTGGCAGGAACTAATGGGGATCCATAATAAACCCCAGGAAGAGTAGCTGCTGCCTTGGCAGGAAATAATGGGGATCCATAATAAACCCCGGGAAGAGTAGCTGCTGCCTTGGCAGGAACTAATGGGGATCCATAATAAACCCCGGGAAGAGTAGCTGCTGCCTTGGCAGGAACTAATGGGGATCCATAATAAACCCCGGGAAGAGTAGCTGCTGCCTTGGCAGGAAGTAATGGGGATCCATAATAAACCCCAAGAAGAGTAGCTGCTGCCTTGGCAGGAAATAATGGGGATCCATAATAAACACCAGGAAGAGTAGCTGCTGTCTTTGCAGGAATTAATGGGGATCCATAATAATCCCCAGGAAGAGTAGCTGCTGCCTTGGCAGGAAATAATGGGGATCCATAATAAACCCCAGGAAGAGTAGCTGCTGCCTTGACAGGAACTAATGGGGATCCATAATAAACCCCAGGAAGAGTAGCTGCTGCCTTGGCAGGAACTAATGGGGATCCATAATAAACCCCAGGAAGAGTAGCTGCTGCCTTGGCAGGAAATAATGGGGATCCATAATAAACCCCAGGAAGAATAGCTGCTGCCTTGGCAGGAACAGTATCCTAATAGAAGTTTAGAGCTTTGGTTTGTCTAACTGAAAAAGCCACAGGCTGGTTGATAAACATATACTTGGTCACAGTGGAGGCTTTTTCACTTGTCAAAGTGACTTGGTGGCTTTCACCACAAAGACAGCATACTGAAGAAGCTCAGTGTGGTGTGGTGGTCAATTAGCTCAAGGGCAAAGACTGACCATTACTGAAACCTCACTGAGACAAGCATTCTTTCCAAATAGCATCTTATTCCTTATCTGTCCTGGTCAACAGTACTACACTACCCTATGGGTCCTAGCTATGGGTCCTGGTCAACAGTAGTACACTACCCTATGTGTCCTGGTCAACAATAGTGCACTACCCTATAGGTCCTGGTCAACAGTAGAACACTAACCTATGGGTACTGGTCAACAGTAGTACACTACCCTATGGTTCCTAGCTGCGGGTCCTAGTCAACAGTAGTACACTACCCTGTGGGTCCTAGCTATGGATCCTGGTCAACAGTAGAACACTACCCTATGGGTCCTTGTCAACAGTAGAACACTACCCTATGGGTCCTGGTCAACAGTAGTACACTACTCTATTTGTCCTAGCTATGGGTCCTAGCTATTGGTCCTGGTCAACAGTAGTACACTACCCTATGGGTCCTGGTCAACAGTAGTACGCTACCCTATGGGTCCTAGCTATGGGTCCTGGTCAACAGTAGTACACTACCCTATGGGTCCTGGTCAACAGTAGTACACTACCCTATGGGTCCTGGTCAACAGTAGTACACTACCCTATGGGTCCTAGCTATGGGTCCTGGTCAACAGTAGTACACTACCCTATGGGTCCTGGTCAACAGTAGTACACTACCCTATGGGTCCTAGCTACGGGTCCTGGTCAACAGTAGTGCACTACCCTATGGGTCCTAGCTATGGGTCCTGGTCAACAGTAGTACACTACCCTATTGGTCCTGGTCAACAGTAGTGCACTACCCTATGGGTCCTGGTCAACAGTAAAACACTACCCTATGGGTCCTGGTCAACAGTAGTGCACTACCCTATTGGTCCTGGTCAACAGTAGTACACTACCCTATGGGTCCTGGTCAACAGTAGTACACTACCCTATGGGTCCTGGTCAACAGTAGCGTACTACCCTATTGGTCCAAGCTATGGCCCCTGGTCATCAGTAGTTCACTACCCTATGGATCCTGGTCAACAGTAGTACACTACCCTATGGGTCCTGTTCAACATTATTACACTACCCTATGGGTCCTGGCTATAGGGCCTGGTCAACAGTAGAACACTACCTATGGGTCCTGGTCAACAGTAGTACACTACCCTATGGGTCCTGGTCAACAGTAGTACACTACCCTATGGGTCCTGGTCAACAGTAGTACACTACTACCCTGTGGGTCCTGGTCAACAGTAGTGCACTACCCTATGGGTCCTAGCTATGGGTCCTGGTCAACAGTAGTACACTACCCTATGGGTCCTGGTCAACTGTAGTACACTACCCTATGGGCCCTGGTCAACAGTAGTACACTACCCTATGGGTCCTGGTCAACAGTAGTACACTACTACCCTGTGGGTCTTGTTCAACAGTAGTACACTACCCTATGGGTCCTAGCTATGGGTCCTGGTCAACAGTAGTACACTACCCTATGGGTCCTGGTCAACAGTAATACACTACCCTATGGGTCCTGGTCAACAGTAGCGTACTACCCTATTGGTCCAAGCTATGGCCCCTGGTCAACAGTAGTTCACTACCCTATGGGTCCTGGTCAACAGTAGTACACTACCCTATGGGTCCTAGATATGGGTCCTGGTCAACAGTAGTGCAATACCCTATGGGTCCTAGATATGGGTCCTGGTCAACAGTAGTGCAATACCCTATGGGTGCTAGCTATGGGTCCTGGTCAACAGTAGTGCACTACCCTATGGGTCCTGGTCAACAGTAGCATACTACCCTATTGGTCCTGGTCAACAGTAGTACACTACCCTATGGGTCGTGGCTATGGGTCCTGGTCAACAGTAGTACACAACCCTATGGGTCCTGGTCAACAGTAGTACACTATCCTATGGGTCCTAGCTATGGGTCCTGGTCAACAGTAGAACACTAGCCTATGGGTCCTGGTCAACCGTAGTACACTACCCTATGGGTTCTAGCTATGGGTCCTGGTCAACAGTAGTACACTACCCTATGGGCCCTGGTCAACAGTAGTACACTACCCTATGGGGCCTGGTCAACAGTAGTACACTACTACCCTGTGGGTCTTGTTCAACAGTAGTGCACTACCCTATGGGTCCTAGCTATGGGTCCTGGTCAACAGTAGAACACTAGCCTATGGGTCCTGGTCAACCGTAGTACACTACCCTATGGGTTCTAGCTATGGGTCCTGGTCAACAGTAGTACACTACCCTATGGGTCCTGGTCAACAGTAGTACACTACCCTATGGGTCCTGGTCAACAGTAGAACACTATCCTATGGGTCCTGGTCAACAGTAGTACACTACCCTATGGGTCCTACTCAACAGTAGTACACTATCCTATGGGTCCTGGTCAACAGTAGTACACTACTAACCTGTGGGTCCTGGTCAACAGTAGTACACTACCCTATGGGTCCTGGTCAACAGTAGTACACTACCCTATGGGTCCCTGGTCAACAGTAGTGCACTACCCTATTGGTCCTGGTCAACAGTAGTACACTACCCTATGGGTCCTGGTCAACAGTAATACACTACCCTATGGGTCCTGGTCAACAGTAGCGTACTACCCTATTGGTCCAAGCTATGGCCCCTGGTCATCAGTAGTTCACTACCCTATGGGTCCTGGTCAACAGTAGTACACTACCCTATGGGTCCTGTTCAACATTATTACACTACCCTATGGGTCCTGGCTATAGGTCCTGGTCAACAGTAGAACACTACCCTATGGGTCCTGGTCAACAGTAGTACACTACCCTATGGGTCCTGGCTATGTTTCCTGGTCAACAGTAGTACACTACCCTATGGGTCCTGGTCAACAGTAGTACACTACCCTATGGGTCCTGGTCAACAGTAGTACACTACTACCCTGTGGGTCCTGGTCAACAGTAGTGCACTACCCTATGGGTCCTAGCTATGGGTCCTGATCAACAGTAGTACACTACCCTATGGGTCCTGGTCAACAGTAGTACACTACCCTATGGGCCCTGGTCAACAGTAGTACACTACCCTATGGGTCCTGGTCAACAGTAGTACACTACTACCCTGTGGGTCTTTTTCAACAGTAGTGCACTACCCTATGGGTCCTAGCTATGGGTCCTGGTCAACAGTAGTACACTACCCTATGGGTCCTGGTCAACAGTAGTACACTACCCTATGGGTCCTGGTCAACATTAGAACACTACCCTATGGGTCCTGGTCAACAGTAGTACACTACCCTATGGGTACTGGTCAAAAGTAGCGTACTACCCTATTGGTCCAAGCTATGGCCCCTGGTCAACAGTAGTTCACTACCCTATGGGTCCTGGTCAACAGTAGTACACTACCCTATGGGTCCTGTTCAACATTAGTACACTACCCTATGGGTCCTGGTCAACAGTAGAACACTACCCTATGGGTCCTGGTCAACAGAAGTACACTACCCTATGGTTCCTGGCTATGGGTCCTGATCAACAGTAGTACACTACCCTATGTATCCTGGCTATGGGTCCTGGTCAACAGTAGTACACTACCCTATGTGTCCTAGCTATGGGTCCTGGTCAACAGTAGTACAGTACCCTATGGGTCCTGGTCAACAGTAGTACACTACCCTATGGGTCCTGGTCAACAGTAGTACACTACCCAATGGGTCCTGGTCAACAATAGTACACTACCCTATGGGTCCTGGTTAACAGTAGTACACTACCCTATGGGTCCTGGTCAACAGTAGTACACTACCCTATGGGTCCTGGTCAACAGTACTACACTACCCTATGGGTCCTGGTCAACAGAAGAACACTACCCTAAGGGTCCTAGCTATGGGTCCTGGTCAACAGTAGTACACTACTCTATGGGCCCTGGTCAACAGTAGTACACTACCCTATGGGTCCTAGCTCTGGGTCCTGGTCAACAGTAGTACACTACCCTATGGGTCCTGGTCAACAGTAGTTCACTACCCTATGGGTCCTAGCTATGGGTCCTGGTCAACAGTAGTACACTACCCTATGTGTCCTGGTCAACAGTAGGTCACTACCCCATGGGTCCTAGCTATTGGTCCTGGTCAACAGTAGTACACTACCCTATGTGCCTGGTGAACAGTAGTTCACTACCCTATGGGTCCTAGCTATGGGTCCTGGTCAACAGTAGTTCACTACCCTATGGGTCCTACTCAACAGTAGTACACTACCCTATGGGACCTGGTCAACAGTAGTACACTACTAACCTGTGGGTCCTGGTCAACAGTAGTACACTACCCTATGGGTCCTAGCTATGGGTCCTGGTCAACAGTAGTTCACTACCCTATGGGTCCTACTCAACAGTAGTACACTACCCTATGGGACCTGGTCAACAGTAGTACACTACTAACCTGTGGGTCCTGGTCAACAGTAGTACAATACCCTATGGGTCCTGGTCAACAGTAGTACACTACCCTATGGGTCCTAGATATGGGTCCTGGTCAACAGTAGTGCACTACCCTATGGGTGCTAGCTATGGGTCCTGGTCAACAGTAGTGCACTACCCTATGGGTCCTGGTCAACAGTAGCATTCTACCCTATTGGTCCTGGTCAACAGTAGTACACTACCCTATGGGTCCTGGTCAACAGTAGTACACTACCCTATGGGTCCTAGCTATGGGTCCTGGTCAACAGTAGAACACTACCCTATGGGTCCTGGTCAACCATAGTACACTACCCTATGGGTCCTAGCTATGGGTCCTGGTCAACAGTTGCACACTACCCTATGTGTCCTGGTCAACAGTAGTACACAACCCTATGTGTCCAAGCTATGGGGACTGGTCAACAGTAGTACACTACCCTATGGGTCCTGGTCAACAGTAGCGCACTACCCTATTGGTCCTGGTCAACAGTAGTACACTACCCTATGGGTCCTGGTCAACAGTAGTACACTACCCTATGGGTCCTGGTCAACAGTAGTACTACCCTATTGGTCCAAGCTATGGCCCCTGGTCATCAGTAGTTCACTACCCTATG
This sequence comes from Oncorhynchus tshawytscha, assembly GCF_018296145.1. Lineage (NCBI taxonomy): Eukaryota > Metazoa > Chordata > Actinopteri > Salmoniformes > Salmonidae > Oncorhynchus > Oncorhynchus tshawytscha. The sequence goes on along the minus strand of NC_056437.1, from coordinate 1,999,326 downwards.
GGTCCTGGTCAACCATAGTACACTACCCTATGGGTCCTAGCTATGGGTCCTGGTCAACAGTTGCACACTACCCTATGTGTCCTGGTCAACAGTAGTACACAACCCTATGTGTCCAAGCTATGGGGACTGGTCAACAGTAGTACACTACCCTATGGGTCCTGGTCAACAGTAGTGCACTACCCTATTGGTCCTGGTCAACAGTAGTACACTACCCTATGGGTCCTGGTCAACAGTAGTACACTACCCTATGGGTCCTGGTCAACAGTAGCGTACTACCCTATTGGTCCAAGCTATGGCCCCTGGTCATCAGTAGTTCACTACCCTATGGGTCCTGGTCAACAGTAGTACACTACCCTATGGGTCCTGTTCAACATTATTACACTACCCTATGGGTCCTGGCTATAGGTCCTGGTCAACAGTAGAACACTACCTTATGGGTCCTGGTCAACAGTAGTACACTACCCTATGGGTCCTGGCTATGGGTCCTGGTCAACAGTAGTACACTACCCTATGGGTCCTGGTCAACAGTAGTACACTACCCTATGGGTCCTGGTCAACAGTAGTACACTACTACCCTGTGGGTCCTGGTCAACAGTAGTGCACTACCCTATGGGTCCTAGCTATGGGTCCTGGTCATCAGTAGTACACTACCCTATGGGTCCTGGTCAACAGTAGTACACTACCCTATGGGCCCTGGTCAACAGTAGTACACTACCCTATGGGTCCTGGTCAACAGTAGTACACTACTACCCTGTGGGTCTTGTTCAACAGTAGTGCACTACCCTATGGGTCCTAGCTATGGGTCCTGGTCAACAGTAGTACACTACCCTATGGGTCCTGGTCAACAGTAATACACTACCCTATGGGTCCTGGTCAACAGTAGTACACTACCCTATGGGTCCTGGTCAACAGTAGTACACTACCCTATGGGTCCTAGATATGGGTCCTGGTCAACAGTAGTGCAATACCCTATGGGTGCTAGCTATGGGTCCTGGTCAACAGTAGTGCACTACCCTATGGGCCCTGGTCAACAGTAGTACACTACCCTATGGGTCGTGGCTATGGGTCCTGGTCAACAGTAGTACACAACCCTATGGGTCCTGGTCAACAGTAGTACACTACCCTATGGGTCCTAGCTATGGGTCCTGGTCAACAGTAGAACACTAGCCTATGGGTCCTGGTCAACCGTAGTACACTACCCTATGGGTCCTAGCTATGGGTCCTGGTCAACAGTAGTACACTACCCTATGGGTCCTGGTCAACAGTAGTACACTACCCTATGGGCCCTGGTCAACAGTAGTACACTACCCTATGGGGCCTGGTCAACAGTAGTACACTACTACCCTGTGGGTCTTGTTCAACAGTAGTGCACTACCCTATGGGTCCTAGCTATGGGTCCTGGATAACAGTAGTACACTACCCTATGGGTCCTGGTCAACAGTAGTACACTACCCTATGGGTCCTACTCAACAGTAGTACACTACCCTATGGGTCCTGGTCAACAGTAGTACACTACTAACCTGTGGGTCCGGGTCAACAGTAGTACACTACCCTATGGGTCCTGGTCAACAGTAGTACACTACCCTATGGGTCCTAGATATGGGTCCTGGTCAACAGTAGTGCACTACCCTATTGGTCCTGGTCAACAGTAGTACACTACCCTATGGGTCCTGGTCAACAGTAGTACACTACCCTATGGGTCCTGGTCAACAGTAGCGTACTACCCTATTGGTCCAAGCTATGGCCCCTGGTCATCAGTAGTTCACTACCCTATGGGTCCTGGTCAACAGTAGTACACTACCCTATGGGTCCTGTTCAACATTATTACACTACCCTATGGGTCCTGGCTATAGGTCCTGGTCAACAGTAGAACACTACCCTATGGGTCCTGGTCAACAGTAGTACACTACTCTATGGGTCCTGGCTATGGGTCCTGGTCAACAGTAGTACACTACCCTATGGGTCCTGGTCAAAAGTAGTACACTACCCTATGGGTCCTGGTCAACAGTAGTACACTACTACCCTGTGGGTCCTGGTCAACAGTAGTGCACTACCCTATGGGTCCTAGCTATGGGTCCTGGTCAACAGTAGTACACTACCCTATGGGTCCTGGTCAACAGTAGTACACTACCCTATGGACCCTGGTCAACAGTAGTACACTACCCTATGGGCCCTGGTCAACAGTAGTACACTACCCTATGGGTCCTGGTCAACAGTAGTACACTACTACCCTGTGGGTCTTGTTCAACAGTAGTGCACTACCCTATGGGTCCTAGCTATGGGTCCTGGTCAACAGTAGTACACTACCCTATGGGTCCTGGTCAACAGTAGAACACTACACTATGGGTCCTGGTCAACAGTAGTACACTACCCTATTGGTACTGGTCAACAGTAGCGTACTACCCTATTGGTCCAAGCTATGGCCCCTGGTCAACAGTAGTTCACTACCCTATGGGTCCTGGTCAACAGTAGTACACTACCCTATGGGTCCTGTTCAACATTAGTACACTACCCTATGGGTCCTGGCTATGGGTCCTGGTCAACAGTAGAACACTACCCTGTGGGTCCTGGTCAACAGTAGTGCACTACCCTATGGGTCCTAGCTATGGGTCCTGGTCAACAGTAGTACACTACCCTATGGGTCCTGGTCAACAGTAGAACACTACCCTATGGGCCCTGGTCAACAGTAGTACACTACCCTATGGGTCCTGGTCAACAGTAGTACACTACTACCCTGTGGGTCTTGTTCAACAGTAGTGCACTACCCTATGGGTCCTAGCTATGGGTCCTGGTCAACAGTAGTACACTACCCTATGTGTCCTGGTCAACAGTAGGTCACTACCCCATGGGTCCTAGCTATTGGTCCTGGTCAACAGTAGTACACTACCCTATGTGCCTGGTCAACAGTAGTTCACTACCCTATGGGTCCTAGCTATGGGTCCTGGTCAACAGTAGTACACTACCCTATGGGTCCTGGTCAACGGTAGCACACTACCCTTTTGGTCCTGGTCAACAGTAGTACACTACGCTATGGGTCCTGGTCAACAGTAGGTCACTACCCTATGGGTCCTAGCTATGGGTCCTGGTCAACAGTAGTACACTACCCTACGGGTCCTAGCTATGGGCCCTGGTCAACAGTAGTACACTACCCTATGGGTCCTGGTCAACGGTAGCACACTACCCTTTTGGTCCTGGTCAACAGTAGTACACTACGCTATGGGTCCTGGTCAACAGTAGTACACTACCCTATGTGTCCTAGCTATGGGTCCTGGTCAACAGGAGTACACTACACTATGGGTCCTGGTCAACAGTAGTACACTACCCTATGGGTCCTGGTCAACAGTACTACACTACCCTATGGTGCCTGGTCAACAGTAGTACACTACCGTATGGGTCCTGGTCAACAGTAGTACACTACCCTATGGCTCCTAGCTATGGGTCCTGGTCAACAGTAGTACACTACCCTATGGGTCCTAGTCAACAGTAGTACACTACCCTATGGGTCCTGGTCAACAGTAGTACAGTACCCTATGGGTCCTGGTCAACGGTAGCACACTACCCTTTTGGTCCTGGTCAACAGTAGTACACTACGCTATGGGTCCTGGTCAACAGTAGTACACTACCCTATGTGTCCTAGCTATGGGTCCTGGTCAACAGGAGTACACTACACTATGGGTCCTGGTCAACAGTAGTACACTACCCTATGGGTCCTGGTCAACAGTACTACACTACCCTATGGTGCCTGGTCAACAGTAGTACACTACCGTATGGGTCCTGGTCAACAGTAGTACACTACCCTATGGCTCCTAGCTATGGGTCCTGGTCAACAGTAGTACACTACCCTATGGGTCCTAGTCAACAGTAGTACACTACCCTATGGGTCCTGGTCAACAGTAGTACAGTACCCTATGGGTCCTGGTCAACAGTAGTACACTACCCTATGGGTCCTGGTCAACAGTAGTACACTACCCTATGGGTCCTGGTCAACAGTAGTACACTACCCTATGGGTCCTAGTCAACAGTAGTACACTACCCTATGGGTCCTGGTCAACAGTAGAAGCAACTGGGCCCCAGCTTTACCATGGCCATTTAGCCAGGTAGCCTAGTGGTTAGAGCGTTGGACTAGTAACCAAAAGGTTGCATGGTCAAATCCCTGAGCTGACAAAGTAAAAACCTGTCGCTCTGCCCCTGAACAAGGCAGTTAATCCACTGTTCCTAGACCAGTTAATCCACTGTTCCTAGACCAGTTAATCCACTGTTCCTAGACCAGTTAATCCACTGTTCCTAGACCAGTTAATCCACTGTTCCTAGACCAGTTAATCCACTGTTCCTAGAATAACCCACTGTTCCTAGACCAGTTAACCCACTGTTCCTAGACCAGTTAACCCACTGTTCCTAGACCAGTTAATCCACTGTTCCTAGACCAGTTAATCCACTGTTCCTAGACCAGTTAACCCACTGTTCCTAGACCAGTTAATCCACTGTTCCTAGACCAGTTAATCCACTGTTCCTAGACCAGTTAACCCACTGTTCCTAGACCAGTTAATCCACTGTTCCTAGACCAGTTAACCCACTGTTCCTAGGCCGTCATTGAAAATAAGATTTTCTTCTTAAACTGACTTACCTAGTTAGCCAGTGTCATATTCAACTGGGCCCCAGCTTTTACATGGCCATTTAGCCAGTGTCATTTCTAAACGAGAGTGATTAGGAAGTGATTGGTAGTGATGCTATTGATGATGATGACAGTGATATTGATGATGCTAATGATGTTTTTGCTGAATGTTATCTCAGCAGTGTTGCTGTTAGCGTGGCGGTTTCTAGGGGTTCTTTTCTCCGAGATGTTTTAGGTTTTAAACACTATCTTCCTCTAGGGTGTGTTAGGGTTGTGTTGTGTTTAAAATAGTCTCTGTTCATCCCTGTCGTCTGTTATAAATTAGCTCCCATCCTTTTCCCACGACATCCCCGGAACCAGTATTTTTGAAGGGAGAGGAGTTCTCCCTCTCTCTCTTTCTCTTTCCCTCTCTCTCTTTCCATTTCTCTCTCTCCATTGACAACCCACAGCTCAGAGTCTGTCAAGAACATCAGCCTTTCTGCCCTTAAAGTCTATATTTATTTACAGGGCAGATAGAATCACCCCTGGGGGGTTACAGCATAGAACACCAGCTTTCCAGGAGGAAATTCAACCCTTCTTTTCTAAAGAGATGAAGTTCTGGTTCAAACACATTGCTTTTCTATTTCCCCGCTCTAAGTTGCTGTACTCCATGGGAGAACCCTTTGAAGAACCCTATTTGGGTTCCGTATCAAAGGGACAACCCTATTTGGGTTCCGTCTGTCTGTCTGTCTGTCTGAGGCATGAGATAGAGCCAGGCCCGTTGAGCAGCTGCACACAGAATAGAAAACAGCAGAGAAAAGCTTCCACAAAATATCTGCTCTTTTACAAAACTCCACCTGGAGTCTGAATATTATTTTTTTTTTTTAAACTTTCAGCAGCAAAACATGGATAGCGTAAATCATAGACTGTCTTTGTCTTGGTAATTATGGATATAATCAGAACATCATGTTGATCAAAGTACCACTCTGTGAAGCCCTGTGAAGGAAGGTAGGGGGCGTGTTGCTGTGTTTCACACTCTGGCACCCACTCTGTGAAGCCCTGTGAAGGAAGGTCGGGGGCGTGTTGTTGTCTTCAGACAGAGATAAGAGGAAGATAATATTGAGTTAGAGACACCAAGGAGATGACTTAGCAGAAAGCTACTAACTATCTTTGAGTCTCCTAAATGGCACCCTATTCCCATTATAGTGCACTACTTTAGACAAGGGCCCTATGGGGAATGGTACCCTATTCCCATTATAGTGCACTACTTTTGACTAGAGCCCGATGAGTCTAGAGGGTGCCATTTGGGACGAATACTATGTTAGTGAAAACACAGACACGTTGATACACTGGCTCCTCATGACAAGTTCTGGGAGGTTGTTTATCAAGCCTGCCATTACTGCACTTGGAATACAAGGTTGTAAACTACAAGGTTTAGTCTGTGGATGAAGAGTGGTCAGATAAAGTAGTGTTTTGTATGTTAGGTTAATCACACAGTATAGACATACTGTATGTTTCCAGTTTCCAAAGAATAATTATGTCCCTTAGAGAGGAGATTTGAAACTCAGACACAGTATGCATTATACTTACTGAGTCATTCATATAGTTGTATTACACTTACTGTGTCATTCATATAGTTGTATTGTACTTACTGTGTCATTCATATAGTTGTATTACACTTACTGTGTCATTCATATAGTTGTATTACACTTACTGTGTCATTCATATAGTTGTATTGTACTTACTGTGTCATTCATATAGTTGTATTGTACTTACTCACTGAGCAGTCCCATTCTCTAACCAACCAATACTAACTGACCAGTCCCATTCTCTAACCAACCAATCCTCACTGAGCAGTCCCATTCTCTAACCAACCAATCCTCACTGAGCATTCCCATTCTCTGACCAATCCTCAGTGAGCAGTCCCATTCTCTAACCAACCAATCCTAACTGAGCAGTCCCATTCTCTAACCAACCAATCCTAACTGAGCAGTCCCTTTCTCTAACCAACCAATCCTCACTGAGCAGTCCCATTCTCTAACCAACCAATCCTCACTGAGCAGTCCCATTCTCTAACCAACCAATCCTCACTGAGCAGTCCCAATCTCTGACCAATCCTCACTGAGCAATCCCATACTCTAACCAACCAATCCTCACTGAGCAGTCCCATTCTCTGACCAATCCTCACTGAGCAGTCCCTTTCTCTAACCAACCAATCCTCACTGAGCAGTCCCTTTCTAACCAACCAATCCTAACTGAGCAGTCCCTTTCTCTAACCAACCAATCCTCACTGAGCAGTCCCATTCTCTAACCAACCAATCCTCACTGAGCAGTCCCATTATCTAACCAACCATTCCTCACTGAGCAGTCCCATTCTCTAACCAACCAATCCTCACTGAGCAGTCCCATTCTCTAACCAACCAATCCTCACTGAGCAGTCCCATTCTCTAACCAACCAATCCTCACTGAGCAGTCCCATTCTCTAACCAACCATACCTCACTGAGCAGTCCCATTATCTAACCAACCAATCCTCATTGAGCAGTCCCATTTGCTAACCAACCATACCTCACTGAGCAGTCCCATTCTCTAACCAACCAATCCTCACTGAGCAGTCCCATTCTCTAACAACCATACCTCACTGAGCAGTCCCGTTATCTAACCAACCAATCCTCACTGAGCAGTCCCATTCTCTGACCAATCCTCAGTGAGCAGTCCCTTTCTCTGACCATACCTAACTGAGCAGTCCCATTCTCTAACCAACCAATCCTCACTGAGCAGTCCCATTCTCTAACCAACCAATCCTCACTGAGCAGTCCCATTCTCTGACCAATCCTCACTGAGCAATCCCATACTCTAACCAACCAATCCTCACTGAGCAGTCCCATTCTCTGACCAATCCTCAGTGAGCAGTCCCTTTCTCTGACCAATCGTCACTGAGCAGTCCCTTTCTCTAACCAACCAATCCTCACTGAGCAGTCACATTCTCTTACCAATCCTCACTGAGCAGTCCCTTTCTCTGATCAATCCTCAGTGAGCAGTCCTATTCTCTGACCAATCGTCACATAGCAGTCCCTTTCTCTGACCAATCCTCACTGAGCAGTCCCGTTTTCTAACCAATCCTCACTGAGCAGTCCCGTTTTCTAACCAGCCATTCTTCACTGAGCAGTCCCGTTCTCTGAGTCAGCGGTGCACAGGTGTGTCAGTGATGCACAGGTGTGTCAGTGGTGCACAGGTGTGTCAGTGGTACACAAGTTGTCGACAAGTTGCTAACATGTTGATATGTCTCTAAAATCAGTTATGATGCCCAGAACGGTTTTGCCCGTGACATATCCTGTTTCTATTGAATCCTTTCTCAATATATAGAAAATAACATTAAAACTCTACTACATATATTTATGTCCTTATTTGATCTTTCAGGCTTAAATTGAACCTTTTCTCTTCTCCTCCAGGTGCGTTCATCGTGTGTTGGACTCCAGGCCTCGTTCTCCTCCTCCTCGATGTGTTCTGTGCCAACTGTAACGTCCTGGACTTTGAGAAGTTCTTCCTGCTTCTGGCTGAGTTTAACTCTGCTATGAACCCCATCATCTACAGCTACCGGGACAAGGAGATGAGCGCCACCTTCAAGCAGATCCTGTGCTGTCAGCGCCAGGAGAACGTTAACGGGACGGCAGCCGAGGGCTCCGACCGCTCAGCCTCCTCTATCAATCACACCGTGCTGAGTGGAGGGAAACAAAACAATGATCACTCAGTGGTGTGAGAGGAGGAGAGGAGGACAGGAGAGGGACTGGGGCTGGAGACAGGAGGAGAGGGACTGGGGCTGGAGGTGGAGATAGGAGAGGGGCTGGAGAGGAGAGGACATGGGAGGAACTGGGACTGGAAACAGGAGAGGGTAGGGATTGGGACTGGTGCTGGAGATGGAGAGGGGGAGAGGAGAGGGATTTGGGATGGAGCTGGAGCTGGAGAGGAGAGGGACTGGTGCTGGAGATGGAGAGGGGGAGGGGGAGAGGAGAGGGACTTGGGATGGAGCTGGAGAGGGGGAGAGGAGAGGGACTTGGGATGGAGCTGGAGACAGGAGAGGAGAGGGACTGGGGCTAGAGCTGAAGACAGGAGGAGAGGACAGGGATTGGGGCTGGAGCTGGAGACAGGAGGAGAGGAGAGGGACTGGGGCTGATCACAGGAGGTGAGGGACTTGGGGCTGGAGCTGGAGACAGGAGGACAGGGGCTGGAGTTACAGACAAGAGGAGAGGAGAGGGACTGGGGCTGATCACAGGAGGTGAGGGACTTGGGGCATGAGCTGGAGACAGGAGGAGAGGGACTGGGACTGGAGCGAAGTGGGGCTGCAGCCAGGAGAGGCTGCAGTGTAGAGCCCAACCCCGGGGTGGCCAGGAGATGGGTGGGAGAAGGAGGGCAGGCAGGGGCCAAGGAGGTGGGTGGGATATGGACTATAGGTCTAATGTTACTATAAAGACCAGGGTGATGGACTATAGGTCTAATGTTACTATAAAGACCAGGGTGATGGACTATATATCTAATGTTACTATAAAGACCAGGGTGATGGACTATACGTCTAATGTTACTATAAAGACCAGGGTGATGGACTATAGGTCTAACATTCCTATAAAGACCAGGGTGATGGACTATAGGTCTGACATTACTATAAAGACCAGGGTGATGGACTATAGGTCTAACATTCCTATAAAGACCAGGGTGATGGACTATAGGTCTGACATTACTATAAAGACCAGGGTGATGGACTATAGGTCTAACATTACTATAAAGACCAGGGTGATGGACTATAGGTCTAACATTACTATAAAGACCAGGGTGATGGACTATAGGTCTAACATTACTATAAAGACCAGGGTGATGGACTATAGGTCTAACATTACTATAAAGACCAGGGTGACAGAATGCAGAAAAAGAAGAAGCTAATGCCGTCTTGCTCTGAGGGTTGGAAACCGAGGGTAGAGGCATCGCAAGACTCTGATAGGCTGTTAGTTATTTGTTTTCTATTTTGTAAAAAATGGTTGTTGTTGTTGATACCACATGAACTATTTAAAGACTAATCTATGAATATGTAAAGAACTGGCTAATGTATAACCACTTCTCCAATATATAACCTGCTCTCTATTTTCCCTCTCTTTCTTACTGACCTTCTTGCCTTACTTTGGTTAGTCTCAAATGGCACCCTATTCCATACACAGTGCACTACTTTTTGACCAGTGCCCAGGGCCACCTAGTCTACTATATAGGGAATAGGATGCCATTTGGGACGTATTCAAACAGAAGCTTGTAAACTTGAAAGATGAAGATTCTGTCCAGTCAATATTTCTGCTAATCTCATCCTCACAGTGCCACGGAAACAAACCACCCTGATGCCTAACAGCTTACACTACAGTACTTATCGTTATAAACACATTACCACGTCCTCTCGGTATGAAGATCAATGGCGGTTTTTCAAGTATTTTAGTCCTTAAGTATGCTTTTAGTATTCTGTTGTCTGATAAGGTTGTCTGATAAGATCTGGGTCTGTGTCCTAAATGGGCCCTGATCAAACTAGTGCCCTAAACAGGGAATAGGGATTCCATTTTTGGGACGTAGCCCTGTTCATCATTTTAACTTTCTGTTCCCAAGTGTGTTGATCTATTGACAGAAAGCTTGGGACCTATTTTACCTAACTCAACCTAAAGCTTTGGCTGGATTCCACCCTTAGGATTACAGGCTAAAAGCCTATGAATATCCAACACTAAACACAACGGATGTCGTTCCTCAGGAGAACGTGTTATAATCATTTTAACTTTACGTTGGCTTTAAGCCAAGTATGACAGACGGTTTGGGACCACTGATTTGATAGGTGGTAAACATGCGGCCTTCTGCAATAAAACTGTTTTTTTTATCAACTTACGTGTCAGCAGTCAAGTTAAGATATTGAACATTCAAGAAGTGTCTCCGGCCACATCATGATGATGTATTTTTCATCACATGAAGCTTATTACATCATCATCACGATGCGGACGATGACGCTTTTCTTCTTGAAAGTCCAATATCTTGACTTGACTGGTGACACGCAACATATTTTGAAACTGGAACTGTGGACTAATGATGAAAAAAATACAAAAATATATATTTTTTTACAGAATTGTTCCTGTCTTTGTTCAGATAGCACGTTTTTGACCAATCAGAAAGCATAAACATTCCAGACTTCAGGTACATACACTCTTGTCCTTGACGATGACCAAAGGAAATGCTTCTCAGTTAATCGACAGTTAAGGTCCCCTATAGAGTGGCTATAGATGGCTTTATGTGCCTATAGGTTTATTTATGCTATTGATCTGAATGGGAAACTATAATTCAGCTAGATAGCAAACATCTAGTCAAGCAGCATGATGACCTAATAGTGTTACATCTAATGATGTAAGAAAATAGTTGATAATGTCACATCAAGGCTGTAATGTGTGTCTGTCCTATAAGCATCTGCAATATGGACACGTCCCTGTCTTCATAACCCATACCTTCATCCTGAGTGTGTACGAGACGGTCCCTGTCTTCATAAACCATACCTTCATCCTGAGTGTGTACGAGACGTTCCCGGTCTTCATAAACCATACCTTCATCCTGAGTGTGTACAAGACAGTCCCTGTCTTTATAACCCATACCTTCATCCTGAGTGTGTACAAGACAGTCCCTGTCTTTATAACCCATACCTTCATCCTGAGTGTGTACGAGACGGTCCCTGTCTTCATAAACCATACCTTCATCCTGAGTGTGTACGAGACGGTCCCGGTCTTCATAAACCCGTACCTTTATCCTGAGTGTGTACGAGACGGTCCCGGTCTTCATAACCCATACCTTCATCCTGAGTGTGTACAAGACAGTCCCTGTCTTTATAACCCATACCTTCATCCTGAGTGTGTACGAGACGGTCCCTGTCTTCATAAACCATACCTTCATCCTGAGTGTGTACGAGACGGTCCCGGTCTTCATAACCCATACCTTCATCCTGAGTGTGTACGAGACATACACAGTTGAAAAGTTTGGGGTCACTTAGAAATGTCCTTGTTTTTGAATGAAAAGCAAAAAAAAATTGTCCATTAAAATACCATCAAATTGATCAAAAATACAGTGTAGACATTGTTAATGTTGTAAATGACTATTGTAGCTGGAAACGACTGATTTTTAATGGAATATCTACATAAGCTTACAGAGGTCCATTATCAGCAACCATCACTCCTGTGTTCCAATGGCACGTTGTGTTAGCTAATCCAAGTTTATCATTTTAAAAGGCTAATTGATCATTATAAAACCCTTTTGCAATTATGTTAGCACAGCTGGAAACTGTTGGGGTGATTAAAGAAGCAATAAAATTGGCCTTTAGACTTGCTGAGTATCTGGAGCATCAGCATTTGTGGGTCCGATTACAGGCTCAAAATGTCCAGAAACAAAGACCTTTATTCTGAAACTCGTCAGTCTATTCTTGTTCTGAGAAATGAAGGCTATTCCATGCGAGAAATTGCCAAGAAACTGAAGATCTAGTACAACGCCGTGTACTACTCCCTTCACAGAACAGCACAAACTGGCCCTAACCAGAATAGAAAGACTGAGCAAGAGGACAAGTACATTAGAGTGTCTAGTTTGAGAAACAGACTCCTCACAAGTCCTCAACTGGCAGCTTCATTAAACAGTGCCCGCAAAACACCAGTCTCAATGTCAACAGTGAAGAGGCGACTCCGGGATGTTGACTTCTAAGCAAAGTGGCATTGGAACACAGGAGTGATGGTTTCTGATAATGGGCCTTTGTACGCCTATGTAGATATTCCATTATAAAATCTGCCGTTTCCAGATACAATAGTCATTTACAACATTAACAATGTCTACACTGTATTTCTGATCAATTTGATGTTATATTAATGGACAAAAAATGTGCTTTCCTTTAAAAAACATGGACATTTCTAAGTGACCCCAAACTTCTGAACAGCAGTGTACATACCCATTCTCAAGTGTTAGATATTAAACAAACTAAAATATGAAGAACCTTTGTATGTCTTTTCCTATATATATATATATATACCATTGTACATACGTGTGTACGTATGAATGTTTGTATGTAAAATATATATTCAATGTGAATGAAGAAAGAGAATGTTTGTTGTTGGAAATTCTAACAGAACCATGTAATAACCAACACTGTTAAATATGGATTTTGTCTTCTTTTTGCATTACGTTGATGACATTAAATTTGGGACCACAACAATGTTCTTTCTTCTGAAAGCATTTCCAGAAACGTCTGGGAATCTGAAATCAAATGTCTATTCCATTACTACTAATCATCATGTATGGTTAAGATCTTCAAATAAATGACAGTTGGCATGGGGTATGTACCAAATGGCACCATGTTCCCTGTATAGTGCACTACTTTTAAACAAGGCCCATAGAACTCTGCTCAAAAGTAGTGCACTATATAAGGAATAAGGTGTCAATTCAGACACACACATACTTAATCATTAGAAGTGGACTCATGCAGACAAGTGTTTCTATTCAGTCAGACTATAACTATAGGAGTCACAGTATAACTGTAGGAGTCATACAATCACTTCAGGAGTCACAGTATAACTGTAGGAGTCATACAATCACTTCAGGAGTCACAGTATAACTGTAGGAGTCATACAATCACTTCAGGAGTCACAGTATAACTGTAGGAGTCATACAATCACTTCAGGAGTCACAGTATAACTGTAGGAGTCATACAATCACTTCAGGAGTCACAGTATAACTGTAGGAGTCATACAATCACTTCAGGAGTCACAGTATAACTGTAGGAGTCATACAATCACTTCAGGAGTCACAGTATAACTGTAGGAGTCATACAATCACTTCAGGAGTCACAGTATAACTGTAGGAGTCATACAATCACTTCAGGAGTCACAGTATAACTGTAGGAGTCAGACTATAACTATAGGAGTCAGACTATAACTATAGGAGTCACAGTATAACTGTAGGAGTCATACAATCACTTCAGGAGTCACAGTATAACTGTAAGAGTCAGACTATAACTATAGGAGTCATACTATAACTATAGGAGTCAGACTATAACTATAGGAGTCAGACTATAACTATAGGAGTCAGACTATAACTATAGGAGTCATACTATAACTATAGGAGTCATACTATAACTATAGGAGTCAGACTATAACTATAGGAGTCATACTATAACTATAGGAGTCATACTATAACTATAGGAGTCAGACTAACTGTAGGAGTCATACAATCACTTCAGGAGTCAAAGTATAACTGTAGGAGTCATACAATCACTTCAGGAGTCACAGTATAACTGTAGAAGTCAGACTATAACTATAGGAGTCATACTATAACTATATCAAATCAAATTTATTTATATAGCCCTTCGTACATCAGCTGATATCTCAAAGTGCTGTACAGAAACCCAGCCTAAATCCCCAAACAGCAAGCAATGCAGGTATAGAAGCACGGTGGCTAGGAAAAACTCCCTAGAAAGGCGAAAACCTAGGAAGAAACCTAGAGAGGAACCAGGCTATGTGGGGTGGCCAGTCCTCTTTTGGCTGTGCCGGGTGGAGATTATAACAGAACATGGCCAAGATGTTCAAATGTTCATAAATGACCAGCATGGTCGTATAATAATACGGCAGAACAGTTGAAACTGGAGCAGCAGCACGGCCAGGTGGACTGGGGACAGCAAGGAGTCATCATGTCAGGTAGTCCTGGGGCATGGTCCTAGGGCTCAGGTCCTCCGAGAGAGAGAGAGAAAGAGAGAATTAGAGAACGCACACCTAGATTCACACAGGACACCGAATAGGACAGGAGAGGTACTCCAGATATAACAAACTGACCCTAGCCCCCCGACACATAAACTACTGCAGCATAAATACTGGAGGCTGAGACAGGAGGGGTCAGGAGACACTGTGGCCCCAAACGAGGACACCCCCGGACAGGGCCAAACAGGAAGGATATAACCCCACCCACTCTGCCAAAGCACAGCCCCCACACAACTAGAGGGATATCTTCAACCACCTACTTACCATCCTGAGACAAGGCCGAGTATAGCCCACAAAGATCTCCGCCATAGGAGTCATACTCTAACTATAGGAGTCATACTATAACTATAGGAGTCATACTATAACTATAGGAGTCAGACTATAACTATAGGAGTCATACTATAACTATAGAGGTCAAAATATAACTATAGGAGTCAGACTGTAACTATAGGAGTCATACTATAACTATAGGAGTCAGACTATAACTACTACTGTATAGGAGTCATACTATAAATGTTGGATTCTTAATATAAATGTAGGAGACATGATAAACCTCAGGAGTCATACTGTAACTGAAGGAGTCAAAATCCATTCAATCAACATAGCTGTATGAGTTATAATATAATATAATATTTGAATTCAACCTATATCTGTAAGAGTCATACGATAAATGTAGGAGTCAAACTATAAATGTAAGAGTCATCCTCCACTCAATCAACATAGAACAATGAGTTATAATATAGCTGTTGAATTCCACCTGTACCTGCAGGAGTCACACTATATCAGTAGGAGTCACACTATATCTGTAGGAGTCATACTTTAACTATAGGAGTCATACTATAACTATAAGAGACAGACTATAACTATAGGAGTCATACTATAACTATAGGAGTCATACTATAACTATAAGAGACAGACTATAACTATAGGAGTCATACTATAACTATAGGAGTCAGACTATAACTATAAGAGACAGACTATAACTATAGGAGTCATACTATATCTGTAGGAGTCACACTATATCTGTAGGAGTCACACTATAACTATAGGAGTCATACTATATCTGTAGGAGTCACACTATATCTGTAGGAGTCATACAGTAACTGTAGGAGTCACACTATATCTGTAGGAGTCATACTATAACTATAGGAGTCAGACTATAACTATAGGAGTTATACTATAACTATAGGAGTCAGACTATAACTATAGGAGTCATACTATAACTATAGGAGTCATACTATAACTATAGGAGTCATACTATAACTATAGGAGTCATACTATAACTATAGGAGTCATACTATAACTATAGGAGTCATACCATAACTCTTAATATAAATGTATGAGACATGATATAACTGCAGGAGTCATACTGTAACTGAAGGAGTCATAATCCAATTCAATCAACATAGCTGTATGAGTTATAATATATCTGTTGTATTCAGCCTATAACTATAGGAGTCATAGTATAACTGTAGGAGTCAAAGTACAGAATCCACAGAATCCCTTGTTGGATGCAGAATCTGGCAGAGAACTTTTCAGTGCAACAATGTCTCTGGAAAACTTACACATTATTTCCACGTTTATCTGCTTCAATAACCAAGAAACCAGACCAGCTCGGCGGCAGAGAGACCAGCTAACTGCAATCATGTCAGTGCAGAGACAAGCTAGCTGCAATCATGTCAGTGCAGAGAGACAAGTTAGCTGCAATCATGTCAGTGCAGAGAGACAAGTTAGCTGCAATCAGGTCAGTGCAGAGAGACAAGCTAGCTGCAATCAGGTCAGTGCAGAGAGACAAGCTAGCTGCAATCATGCCAGTGCAGAGAGACCAGCTAGCTGCAATCAGGTCAGTGCAGACAGACAAGCTAGCTGCAATCATGTCAGTGCAGAGACAAGCTAGCTGCAATCAGGTCAGTGCAGAGATACGAGCTAGCTGTAATCAGGTCAGTGCAGAGGGACCAGCTACCTGCAATCAGATCAGTGCAGAGAGACGAGGTAGCTGCTATCAGGTCAGTGCAGAGAGACAAGCTAGCTGCAATGAGATCAGTGCAAAGAGACGAGGTAGCTGCTATCAGGTCAGTGCAGAGAGACAAGATAGCTGCAATCAGATCAGTGTGGGACAAGTGGGTGGACCGCCTTCCCTTGTTTTACAACCCTGGGCCCAACGTTACTGTTGATGATCAGCTTATTCTTGACGCTTTAGAAACACACACCTATTCAGGAGAGGTGCTGGCTAGCAGAGTAGAACACCTGTTTAGGAGAGGTGCTGGCAGAGTAGAACACCTATTCAGGAGAGGTGCTGGCTAGCAGAGTAGAACACCTGTTTAGGAGAGGTGGTGGCTAGCAGAGTAGAACACCTGTTTAGGAGAGGTGCTGGCTACTAGAGTAGAACACCTGGTTAGGAGAGGTGCTGGCTACTAGAGTAGAACACCTGGTTAGGAGAGGTGCTGGCTAGCGGAGTAGAACACCTGTTTAGGAGAGGTGCTGGCTACTAGAGTAGAACACCTGTTTAGGAGAGGTACTGGCTAGCAGAGTAGAACACCTGTTTAGGAGAGGTACTGGCTACTAGAGTAGAACACCTGGTTAGGAGAGGTGCTGGCTAGCAGAGTAGACCACCTGTTTAGGAGAGGTGCTGGCTACTAGAGTAGGACACCTGTTTAGGAGAGGTGCTGGCTGCTAGAGTAGAACACCTGGTTAGGAGAGGTGCTGGCTAGCAGAGTAGAACACCTGTTTAGGAGAGGTGCTGGCAGAGTAGAACACCTGTTTAGAGAGGTGCTGGCAGAGTAGAACACCTGTTTAGGAGAGGTGCTGGCAGAGTAGAACACCTGTTTAGGAGAGGTGCTGGCAGAGTAGAACACCTGTTTAGGAGAGGTGCTGGCTAGCAGAGTAGAACACCTGTTCAGGCGAGGTGCTGGCTAGCTGAGTAGAACACCTGTTCAGACGAGGTGCTGGCTTATAGTTAGTTTGTATAGTGTCAAAGGACACACACAGGTGACTGTAATCATGGTCGGGTGTCGCCCGATATCATTGGTTAATTCTCAGATATAAAAATAACATACCAAAAACATGAATGGATATCATACGATCATAGGTACAATTTGGCTCCATAGGCCTACAAACATTTACAATGAACGGCAAAAACACAACAATCACAAGAATGGCTTCAGATCAACGTTTATGTTGAGACCGAAGGGAGCAAGGGTCTTTAAATTAAAGATCCAGGCAGCCTCTCGTTTTAACAATAAATTGTCGAGGTCACCCCCTCTCCTAGGGAGGGTGACATAGTAACATAGGAGTCATACTACGGAGGGTGACATAGTAACTAACCAGGTATTCTCAGGAAGAGGATCAAGAGATTCAATAATAGAGATCATACTGCTGGTGTCCTTTGGGAGGGGAGCTGTTCTGAGATCATACTGCTGGTGTCCTTTAGGAGGGGAGCTGTTCTGAGACCATACTGCTGGTGTCCTTTAGGACCATACTGCTGGTGTCCTTTAGGGGAGCTGTTCTGAGACCATACTGCTGGTGTCCTTTAGGAGGGAGCTGTTCTGAGATCATACTGCTGGTGTCCTTTAGGAGCTGTTCTGGAGCTGTTCTGAGATCATACTGCTGGTGTCCTTTAGGAGGGGAGCTGTTCTGAGATCATACTGCTGGTGTCCTTTAGGAGGGAGCTGTTCTGAGACCATACTGCTGGTGTCCTTTAGGAGGGGAGCTGTTCTGAGACCATACTGCTGGTGTCCTTTAGGAGGGGAGCTGTTCTGAGACCATACTGCTGGTGTCCTTTAGGAGGAGCTGTTCTGAGACCATACTGCTGGTGTCCTTTAGGAGGGAGCTGTTCTGAGACCATACTGCTGGTGTCCTTTAGGAGGGGAGCAGTTCTGAGACCATACTGCTGGTGTCCTTTAGGAGGAGAGCTGTTCTGAGACCATACTGCTGGTGTCCTTCATAAAGGAGGGAGCTGTTCTGAGACCATACTGCTGGTGTGCTTTAGGAGGAGCTGTTCTGAGACCATACTGCTGGCGTCCTTCATAAAGGAGCTGTTCTGGAGCTGTTCTGAGACCAGACTGCTGGTGTCCTTTAGGAGGGGAGCTGTTCTGAGACCATACTGCTGGCGTTCTTCATAAAGGAGGGGAGCTGTTCTGAGACCATACTGCTGGTGTCCTTTAGGGGAGCTGTTCTGAGACTGCTGGTGGCCCTGTTCTGAGACCATACTGCTGGTGTCCTTTACAAAGGAGGAGCTGTTCTGAGACCATACTGCTGGTGTCCTTTACAAAGACCATACTGCTGGTGTCCTTTACAAAGGGAGCTGTTCTGAGACCATACTGCTGGTGTCCTTTACAAAGGACTGCTGGGGAGCTGTTCTGAGACCATACTGCTGGTGTCCTTTACAAAGGGGAGCTGTTCTGAGACCATACTGCTGGTGTCCTGTTCTTAGCTGGGGCCCTGTTCTGAGACCATACTGCTGGTGTCCTTTACAAAGGAGGGGAGCTGTTCTGAGACCATACTGCTGGTGTCCTTTACAAAGGAGGGAGCTGTTCTGAGACCATACTGCTGGTGTCCTTTACAAAGGACTGCTGGTGTCCTTTACAAAGGAGGGGAGCTGTTCTGAGACCATACTGCTGGTGTCCTTTACAGAGGGGAGCTGTTCTGAGACCATACTGCTGGTGTCCTTTAGGAGGGGAGCTGTTCTGAGACCATACTGCTGGTGTCCTTTAGGAGGGGAGCTGTTCTGAGACCATACTGCTGGCGTCCTTCATAAAGGAGGGGAGCTGTTCTGAGACCATACTGCTGGCTGTCCTTTGGGAGGGGAGCTGTTCTGAGACCATACTGCTGGTGTCCTTTAGGAGGGGAGCTGTTCTGAGACCATACTGCTGGTGTCCTTTAGGAGGGGAGCTGTTCTGAGACCATACTGCTGGTGTCCTTGATAAAGGAGGGGAGCTGTTCTGAGACCATACTGCTGGTGTCCTTGATAAAGGAGGGGAGCTGTTATGCAAGTGGTCAAACAAAACAGTAAACATAAGTAGATAGAGGGGCTATTCCTGCATCAATACCCTCTACAATAGGGACTGTTACTGCATCAATGCCCTCTACAATAGGGACTGTTACTGCATCAATGCCCTCTACAATAGGGGCTGTTACTGCATCAATACCCTCTACAATAGGGGCTGTTACTGCATCAATACCCTCTACAATAGGGGCTGTTACTGCATCAATACCCTCTACAATAGGGGCTGTTACTGCATCAATGCCCTCTACAATAGGGACTGTTACTGCATCAATACCCCTACAATAGGGGCTGTTACTGCATCAATGCCCTCTACAATAGGGACTGTTACTGCATCAATGCCCTCTACAATAGGGGTTGTTACTGCATCAATGCCCTCTACAATAGGGACTGTTACTGCATCAATGCCCTCTACAATAGTGGCTGTTACTGCATCAATGCCCTCTACAATAGGGACTGTTACTGCATCAATACCCCCTACAATAGGGACTGTTACTGCATCAATGCCCTCTACAATAGGGGCCATTACTGCATCAATGCCCTCTACAATAGGGACTGTTACTGCATCAATACCCTCTACAATGGGGACTGGTACTGCATCAATGCCCACTACAATAGGGACTGGTACTGCATAAATGCCCTCTACAATAGGGACTGTTACTGCATCAATACCCTCTACAATAGGGACTGGTACTGCATCAATGCCCTCTACAATAGGGACTGTTACTGCATCAATGCCCTCTACAATAGGGACTGTTACTGCATCAATACCCTCTACAATAGGGGCTGTTACTGCATCAATGCCCTCTACAATAGGGACTGTTACTGCATCAATACCCCCTACAATAGGGGCTGTTACTGCATCAATGCCCTCTACAATAGGGACTGTTACTGCATCAATACCCCCTACAATAGGGGCTGGTACTGCATCAATGCCCTCTACAATAGGATAGTATTCTGAGATTGGCCAGTGGGGTCACTTCTGAGTTTCTGGTAAAAGGTGTTGTTAAGCAGTTGTCTATGACCCTCATTTACATTAATCTCCTGTCCATGAGTACAACCGACCCACACTTATCAGCAGGGCGGGTAAGGACTGACGTATAAGACTGTACAACCGACCCACCCTTATCAGCAGGGTGTAAGGACTGTCCTATCCATGAGTTCAACCGACCCACCCTTATCAGCAGGGTGGGTAAGGACTGACGTATCAGATAGTACAACCGACCCACCC
The DNA here is from genome assembly GCF_018296145.1 of Oncorhynchus tshawytscha. Classification (NCBI taxonomy): domain Eukaryota; kingdom Metazoa; phylum Chordata; class Actinopteri; order Salmoniformes; family Salmonidae; genus Oncorhynchus; species Oncorhynchus tshawytscha. The sequence goes on along the minus strand of NC_056437.1, from coordinate 1,978,713 downwards.
TTATCAGCAGGGTGGGTAAGGACTGATGTATCAGATTGTACAACCGACCCACCCTTATCAGCAGGGGTAAGGACTGTCCTATCCATGAGTACAACCGACCCACCCTTATCAGCAGGGTGGTAAGGACTGTCCTATCCATGAGTTCAACTGACCCACCCTTATCAGCAGGGTGGTAAGGACTGTCCTATCCATGAGTTCAACCGGCCCACCCTTATCAGCAGGGTGGGTAAGGACTGACGTATCAGATTGTACAACCGACCCACCCTTATCAGCAGGGTGGGTAAGGACTGTCCTATCCATGAGTACAACCGACCCACCCTTATCAGCAGGGCGGGTAAGGACTGTCCTATCCATGAGTACAACCGACCCACCCTTATCAGCAGGGGTAAGGACTGTCCTGTCCATGAGTTCAACCGACCCACCCTTATCAGCAGGGCGGGTAAGGACTGTCCTATCCATGAGTTCAACCGACCCACCCTTATCAGCAGGGTGGGTAAGGACTGACGTATCAGACTGTACAACCGACCCTCACTTATCAGCAGGGGGGTAAGGACTGTCCTATCCATGAGTACAACCGACCCACACTTATCAGCAGGGGGAAGGACTGTCCTATCCATGAGTACAACCGACCCACCCTTATCAGCAGGGCGGGTAAGGACTGTCCTATCCATGAGTACAACCGACCCACCCTTATCAGCAGGGGGGTAAGGACTGTCCTATCCATGAGTACAACCGACCCACCCTTATCAGCAGGGCGGGTAAGGACTGTCCTATCCATGAGTACAACCGACCCACCCTTATCAGCAGGGCGGGTAAGGACTGTCGTATCCATGACTGTACAACCGACCCACCCTTATCAGCAGGGCGGGTAAGGACTGACATATCCAGACTGTACAACCGACCCACCCTTATCAGCAGGGCGGGTAAGGACTGACGTATCCAGACTGTACAACCGACCCACCCTTATCAGCAGGGCGGGTAAGGACTGACCTATCCAGACTGTACAACCGACCCACCCTTATCAGCAGGGGGTAAGGACTGATGTATCCAGAGTACAACCGACCCACCCTTATCAGCAGGGGGTAAGGACTGATGTATCATACTGTACAACCGACCCACCCTTATCAGCAGGGCGGGTAAGGACTGTCCTATCCATGAGTTCAACCGACCCACCCTTATCAGCAGGGGTAAGGACTGATGTATCAAACTGTACAACCGACCCACCCTTATCAGCAGGGTGGGTAAGGACTGTCCTATCCATGAGTTCAACCGACCCACCCTTATCAGCAGGGTGGGTAAGGACTGTCCTATCCATGAGTACAACCGACCCACCCTTATCAGCAGGGCGGGTAAGGACTGTCCTATCCATGAGTTCAACCGACCCACCCTTATCAGCAGGGGGGTAAGGACTGTCCTATCCATGAGTACAACCGACCCACCCTTATCAGCAGGGGGTAAGGACTGTCCTATCCATGAGTACAACCGACCCACCCTTATCAGCAGGTTGGGTAAGGACTGTCGTATCAGACTGTACAACCGACCCACCCTTATCAGCAGGGCGGGTAAGGACTGTCGTATCCAGACTGTACAACCGACCCACCCTTATCAGCAGGGCGGGTAAGGACTGTCGTATCAGACTGTACAACCGACCCACCCTTATCAGCAGGGCGGGTAAGGATTGTCGTATCCAGAGTACAACCGACCCACCCTTATCAGCAGGGCGGGTAAGGACTGTCGTATCAGACTGTACAACCGACCCACCCTTATCAGCAGGGCGGGTAAGGACTGTCCTATCCATGAGTACAACCGACCCACCCTTATCAGCAGGGGGTAAGGACTGTCCTATCCATGAGTACAACCCTCCCACCCTTATCAGCAGGGCGGGTAAGGACTGATGTATCCAGACTGTACAACCGACCCACCCTTATCAGCAGGGCGGGTAAGGACTGTCCTATCCAGACTGTACAACCGACCCACCCTTATCAGCAGGGTGTAAGGACTGTCCTATCCATGAGTTCAACCGACCCACCCTTATCAGCAGGGTGGGTAGGGACTGACGTATCGGATAGTACAACCGACCCACCCTTATCAGCAGGGTGGGTAAGGACTGTCCTATCCATTAGTTCAACCGACCCACCCTTATCAGCAGGGGGTAAGGACTGTCCTGTCCATGAGTACAACCGACCCACCCTTATCAGCAGGGGGTAAGGACTGTCCTATCCATGAGTACAACCGACCCACCCTTATCAGCAGGGTGGGTAAGGACTGTCCTATCCAGACTGTACAACCGACCCACCCTTATCAGCAGGGCGGGTAAGGACTGTCCTATCCAGACTGTACAACCGACCCACCCTTATCAGCAGGGGGTAAGGACTGTCCTATCCATGAGTACAACCGACCCACCCTTATCAGCAGGGGGGTAAGGACTGACGTATCCAGACTGTACAACCGACCCACCCTTATCAGCAGGGGGGTAAGGACTGTCCTGTCCATGAGTACAACCGACCCACCCTTATCAGCAGGGGTAAGGACTGTCCTGTCCATGAGTACAACCGACCCACCCTTATCAGCAGGGGGTAAGGACTGATGTATCGGATTGTAAATCAAGCAAAGCTTGTTTTTCATCCTGAGGTAAATTATGTAAAGATTTGTTCTCCTGTTTGTTCTTAAGGAGATGAACAACATCTTTTTCATCCAGTCTGCAATATGTCTCAATAGACTGACTGTGATTGGCTGGAGGTACAAAATAACTCTTGCTTCTAAAAGGAGTCGGAGTATGTGCAGGTGAGCAGCCTACATGTTCAGTAGAAACATCACGATTAGGGAAGCTAAAGTTAAAGAGATTAAAAATCCTTAGACCCTTAGACCCTTAAAGAGATGTTTCTAAAAAAAAAGACATATCTACCTGAACATCGAAATCGTTGCACAAAAGATTACCCTTCACTATTAAGGGTTGATGAGCAGCTTCTGCCCCTTCAGGCAGTACATACCGTCTAAACCCGAAAAATATGGAATCAAGATCTGGGCTGCCTGTGATGCTGCTTCATCATATGCGTGGAACCTGAGAAGAACCTATGTATGTGAGCTGTCCTGGATGTGACACAGGGACTCCTTGGCCACATCACTGGGACAGGAGGTCCTCAAAGAGGAAGCTGACGATGGCAGGAAAATTACGAAACAAGCCAGAGCTCCCACCTCAGCTGTTGAATACACAGAACAGGCCTATCAATTCCATTCAGTTTGTGTTCACGGCCGACACGTCCCTAGTTTCTTACATGCCAAAGAAAGGCAAACATGTGGTACTCATGAGTACGCTGCATAGGGATGGGATAATCTGTAATCAGGAACATCAAAAACCAAAAATCATAATGGATTACAATGCCACAAAGGAGGGGTGGTCCAGTTACACAAGCTGGTGATCTGCTACAGCTGCAGAAGAACCCTACGCCACTTAACCATCCCGGACATCTCAGCGTACAAGGTTAGATGGCATAGCATACAGCAAGTAGCAGGTATTAGCAAAACATCCTTTTAGGCTTAACACAGAACGTACTATGCACAGGGCAACTAGCTTTAGCAAGGCTAACAGTATTGGCTATTATAGCTAACGTAGCACACATTAAATGTATATATATATGTGTATATATGGTTATGACCCATGCTATCTGCTAGTGTATGTATATATATATATATATATATATATATATATATATATATATATATATATATATATATATATATATATATATATATATATATATACACACACACTAGCAGATAGCATGGGTCATAACTTAGCATGCTAGGCTAGTAGGCCGAAGGCCATGGGCTAACATAGCAATACAGTAACCAACACCATTAGTGGTAGCGGATTAGCTTGCTGTCTGGCTAACAATGCTAATATTTAAACAGAACCCATGTTAGATAAGGCTATGGGGGCCGTCATCTTAGGTTGCATAACAACAACAACACTCACCGGCGGCCATCTTAAGGCCTATGACAGGAATGGCTTTCAGATAGTTAGATATAAGCTCACAGTACAACCAGACATAAAGTGCCCTATCCCAAATCAAATCACATTCTATTGGACACATACACGTGTTCAGCAGATGTTACTGCAGGTGTAGCAAAATGCTTGTGCTTCTAGTTCCGACGGTGCAGCAGTATCTAACAATTTCACAACAAATACCGAATACACACACAAATCAAAGTTAAGGAATGGAATTAAGAAAATATAGATATATGGATGATTTCAAGTCTGTGTATGTAGGCAGCAGCCTCTCTGTGCTAGTGAGCACACTTTTGTAGATCAGTGACACACTGGCGTGTGATGGGAGAGTCCGGGGCTGTAGGAGAAATGGGTGGTGGCAGAGGTTTGTGCTCTTCACTCTGCCACTGCTTGCTAAAGACTGAGCCCAGACTGAGGGCGACAGGGTAGCCTAGTGGTTAGAGCGTTGGACTAGTAACCGAAAGGTTGCAAGTTCGAATCCCTGAGCTGACAAGGTACAAATCTGACGTTCTGCCCCTGAACAGGTTAACCCACTGTTCCTAGGCCGTCATTGAAAATAAAAATTTGTTCTTAACTGACTTGCCTAGTAAAATAAAATTTAAAAAAATAAAATACTGGGCTGGACTGTGCTTTTATACTTGTCCTGGTCCCACCTGCCTATTGGACAGATGCCCCGAGGAGATGCAGGTGGGCAGCGGTGAAGGGCGGTCAAATAGCCCAATCAGAGGTCAATGGATGTGGAATGGGACAAGCCTGTAAACAATGGGGACTGCTCTGCAGGGTCAGGGAGTTAGGTAGGGTTGGAGGTAAGTAGGAACATAGTTTGAAGAGTTAGAGAGGGCTGTGAGTTTGTGTTCAGGAGAGGCTTTCCACTAGATGTTGGAACATTGCTGCTATAACAGCTTCCACTCTTCTGGGAAGGCTTTCCATTAGATGTTGGAACATTGCTACTATAACAGCCCCCACTCTTCTGGGAAGGCTTTCCATTAGATGTTGGAACACTGCTGCTGGGACTTGCTTCCATTCAGCCACAAGAGCATTAGTGAGGTCGGGCACTGATGTTGGGCGATTGGGCCTGGCTTGCAGTCGGCGTTCTAATTCATCCCAAAGGTGTTCGATGGGGTTGAGATCAGGGCAGGCCAGTCAAGTGCTTCCACAACGATCTCAAAAAAAAACATTTCACTGGGGTTCCCAAGTGGCGCAGCGGAAAAGGTGTCAATACAATCCCTGTCTGATACACAAGATGGCGCCGGACAACAAGGCTGAGGTTGTACGTATTCCTAACCAATTGTGGTTTTTGTTTGTTTACTTACTTACTTTGCAAAAAATGTTGCTGCTACCATCTCTTAGACTGAAAATAACTTCTGGGCATCAGAACTTCGATTTCTCACCACGGACTGGCGAAATCCTTTTCTTCCTTTAACGAGTCCGACGTGAATGATATACTGCTTTCCAGGGAGAGGTCCAGATCTCCGTCATTTGCGTGAAGAGAAGGTGGAGAAAAAGGGGCCAAAAGGCTGCTAGCAAACGTGCAATCTTTGGAAAATAAAATGTATGACCTACGCAGAAGGTTAAACTACCAACGGGACATTCAAATCTGTAATATCTTATGCTTCAAGGAATAGTTGGCTGGTTACACACTGTATCAGCGTCTGGTAAGACAGTGGGCGGCAGACCATGTATTTTTGTAAATAACAGCTGGTGGACGATATCTAAGAAACTCTCAAGGTTTTGCATGCCTGAGGTAGAGTATCTCATGATAAGCTGTAGACCACATTATCTACATAGAGAGTTTTCATTTGTATTTTTTTTAGCTGTCTACACACCACCACAGACTGATGCTGGCACTAAGACCACACCTTATGAGCTGTATTCCGCAATAAGCAAACAGGAAAAATGCTTTAATGAAAGGAAACTTAAATCCGTCTATCAGCATGTTAAATGTGCAACTAGAGGCAAAAAAACTCTGGACCACCTTTGCTCCACACTCAGAGATGCACACAAAGCTCTCCCTCGCCCTCCAAATCTGACCATAATTATATCCTCCTGATTCCTGCTTACAAGCAAAAAATTAAACAGGAAGTACCAGTGCCAAGCCACAGAACTGTTTTGCTAGCACAGACTGGAATATGTTCCCGGGATTCCTCCTATGGCATTGAGGAGTACACCACATCTGTTATTGGCTTAATCAATAAGTGCATCGATGATGTCGTCCCCACAGTGACCGTACGTACATATCCCAACCAGAAGCCATGGATTACAGGCAACATCCTCACTGAGCACTCACTGTCCCCAGTCCACCTGGCCATGCTGCTGCTCCAGTTTCAACTTCCACCTGACTGTGCTGCTGCTCCAGTTTCAATTGTTTTGCCTTATTATTATTCGACCATGCTGGTCATTTATGAACATTTGAACATCTTGGCCATGTTCTGTTATAATCTCCACCCGGCACAGCCAGAAGAGGACTGGCCACCCCACATAGCCTGGTTCCTCTCTAGGTTTCTTCCTAGGTTTTGGCCTTTCTAGGGAGTTTTTCCTAGCCACCGTGCTTCTACACCTGCATTGCTTGCTGTTTGGGGTTTTAGGCTGGGTTTCTGTACAGCAATTTGAGATATCAGCTGATGTACGAAGGGCTATATAAATAAATTTGATTTGATTTGATTTGACTGAGCTAAAGGCTAGAGCTGATGCTTTCAAGGAGCGGGACTCTAACCCGGAAGCTTATATGAAATCCCGCTATGCCCTCCGACGAACCATCAAACAGGAAAAGCATCAATACAGGACTAGGATCCAATTGTACTACACTGGCTCGGATGCTCGTCGGATGTGGCAGGGCTTGCAAACCATTACGGACTACAAAGGGAAGCTCAGCCGAGAGCTGCCCAGTGACACGAGCCTACCAGACAAGCTAAATAAATTCTATGCTGGCTTCGAGTCAAGTAACACTGAAACATGAATGAGAGCATCAGCTGTTCTGGATGACTGTGTGATCACGCTTTCCACATGAGATGAGAGAAAGACCTTTAAAAAGGTCAACATTCACAAGGCCAGACAGAATACCAGGACGTGTACTGCGAGCATGCTCTGACCAACTGTCCTGTGTTTTCACTGACATTTCCAACCTCTCTCTGTCCATGTCTGTAATACCAACATCTTTTAAGCAGACCACCATAGTCCCTGTGCCAAAGAACACTAAGGTAACCTGCCTAAATGACTACCGACCCATAGCACTCACGTCTCTAGCCATGACGTGCTTTGAAAGGCTGGTCATGGCTCACATCAACTCCGTTATCCCAGAAACCCTAGACCCACTCCAAATTGCATACTGCCCCAACAGACCTATAGATGATGCAATCTCTATTGAACTCTACACTGCCCTTTCACACCTGGAGAAAAGGAACACATACAGTATATCACAAAAGTGAGTACACCCCTCACATTTTAAACATTTGAGTATATCCTTTCATGTGACAACACTGAAGAAATGACACTTTGCTACAATGTAAAGTAGTGAGTGCAAATGTAAATGTGAAATGTATGTATTATATATATATTAAAATATATATATAACATATAAATATATATTTTTTTTTATGTATGTGAAATGTATGTTTTTTAAAATATAACATACATTAACTATGTAAATGTGAAATGTATGTTTTTATATATATATATAAATATATAAACATACATTTCACATTTACATAAGTATTCAGACCCTTTACTCAGTACTTTGTTGGAGCACCTCTGGCAGCGATTACAGCCTTGAGTCTTCTTGGGTACGATGCTACAAGTTTGGGACACCTGTATTTGGGTAGTTTTCCAATTCTTCTCTGCAGATCCTCTCAAGCTCTGTCAGGTTGGATGGGTAGCGTCGCTGCACAGCTATTTTCTGGTCTCTCCAGAGATGTTGGATTGGGCTCAAGTCCAGGTTCTGGCTGAGCCACTCAAGGACATTCGGAATCCACTCCTGTTTTCATCAAGGATCTCTCTATACTTTGCTCCATTAATCTTTCCCTCGATCCTGACTAGTCTCCCAGTCCCTGCCACTGAAAAACATCCCCACAGCATGATGCTGCCACCACCATGCTTCACCGTAGGGATGGTGCCAGGTTTCCTCCAGATATTATGTTTTGTATTCAGGCCAAAGAGTTCAATCTTGGTTTCATCAGACCAGAGAATCTTGTTTCTCATGTTCTAACAGTCCTTTAGGTCCCTTTTGGCAAACTCCAAGCGAGCTGTCATGTGCCTTTTACTGCGGAGTGGCTTCCGTCTGGCCGTTCTACCAGAAAGGTCTGATTGGTGGTGTGATGCAGAGATGGTTGTCCTTCTGGAAGGTTCCCCCATCACTTTCCGAACTAACTGTATATTTATACTCGGGACTCCGACATTGCTTGTCCTAATATTTATATATTTCTAGATTTGTGTGGATTGTTGTGAATTGTTAGATATTACTGCACTGTTGGAGCCAGGAACACGAGCATCTCTCTCTCTCTCTTTCTCTGACACTGCGGATGGTGGGAGTGCGTTTGACTGGGTCTGACCTGACCAAGGCCAAACTCTGCAGGCTCCACTGTAAACAGACTCAGCTCTAAAGGGAACCAAATGTCTGCTGTCACTGTTTCACAAGCCTTTTTAATACATTGCTCTAACATACGTCCTTTGTCCTGATCTTCATTCTGATTGTGCCCATATTTTCTCAAATATGTCTTCACATGGTATTACATTTTAACAAGTCAGTTAAGAACAAATTCTTATTTACAATTACGGCCTATCCTGACCAAACCCTAACCCGAACGACGCTGGGCCAATACACCTGTCTACGGCCTATCCTGACCAAACCCTAACCCGAACGACGCTGGGCCAATACACCTGTCTACGGCCTATCCTGACCAAACCCTAACCCGAACGACGCTGGGCCAATACACCTGTCTACGGCCTATCCTGACCAAACCCTAACCCGAACGACGCTGGGCAAATACACCTGTCTACGGCCTATCCTGACCAAACCCTAACCCGAACGACGCTGGGCCAATACACCTCTCTACGGCCTATCCTGACCAAACCCTAACCCGAACGACGCTGGGCAAATACACCTGTCTACGGCCTATCCTGACCAAACCCTAACCCGAACGACGCTGGGCCAATAAACCTGTCTAAAATGGTGGACAAGAACAGAATATGGAAATAATCAGGACAAAGGCCTCATGTTAGAACCAGGTATAAACGGGCTACTGTTTTAGCCCCTTTCTCAGTCCCAGCTCCCGACACCTCAGTCGTAATGATGATGTCTGAAATCCCTGGGTGACTGTGATTCAGGAGGAGTCAGGAAGGCTTAACCAGGAGGAAGGAGGAGGACTGTCTATGTGGACCTATCTGGAACGTGTTGCAGGGACCCTGGGTGTGCGTCCCAAATATCACCCAATTCCTTCTATAGTGCAGTGTGGCCCAGAGAGCAAAAGTACTGCAATATGAGAGGAATAGAGTGCTGATTGGGACGAACAGCCCGAGTCTTTAATGCACAAACCAGCAGGATGTTATCCAGGTCAGGAAGAATTGAGGGTTTGCCTGCCTGCCTGCCTGCCTGCCTCTGTCTTCTGTAGTGAGTTGGCTGGAAGCTGGGGGAGGAGAGAGGGAGGAGGAGGAAGGCGAGGAGAGGAGTGGGAGAGTCTTGGTTTGTTTTCTCAGGCCGGTAGCGGCCTTAAAGGTTCTGCCTTTATTTTAAATGTTATATTTTTCTTTCTCTTTCTTTCTCTCTCCCCATTTTGGAGTGATTCCTTATGGCTGAGTATGTTGCCTTTTTTCTACTTTATGAAGCCACAAATTGCAAACTGACAAAAAGATAACAGAAATGTAGATGTGTTTGCTTACTCAAATGTTTCATTGTGTCGACATTGAAGGTAAACTCTGGAGAAACTCGAAGAGAGAGCACATGCTAGAACAGTTGTGCCCAAGCTTTTCTATATGGAAAGAAAACTTTATGAACCGGGGGTGATTGTGGTGAAATAGTGCCATCTATCTTACATGGGGAAGCAGGGTAGCCTAGTGGTTAGAGCGTTGGACTAGTAACCGGAAGGTTTGCAAGTTCAAACCCCTGAGCTGTCAAGGTATGACTCTGTTGTTCTGCCCCTGAACAAGGCAGTTAACCCAATGTTCCCAGGCCGTCATTGAAATGAAGAATTTGTTCTTAACTGACTTGCCTGGTTAAATAAAGACTATACAGCTGTGTACAATAATTATGATTTACTAGCTACAGTCTCAGCCTAAATGATTCCGTATTTACCTTTTGACCAGGGCCTATGATTCCGTATTTACCTTTTGACCAGGGCCTAAATGATTCCGTATTTACCTTTTGACCAGGGCCTATGATTCCGTATTTACCTTTTGACCAGGGCCTATGATTCCGTATTTACCTTTTGACCAGGGCCTATGATTCCGTATTTACCTTTTGACCAGGGCCTATGATTCCGTATTTACCTTTTGACCAGGGCCTATGATTCCGTATTTACCTTTTGACCAGGGCCTATGATTCCGTATTTACCTTTTGACCAGGGCCTATGATTCCGTATTTACCTTTTGACCAGGGCCTATGATTCCGTATTTACCTTTTGACCAGGGCCTATGATTCCGTATTTACCTTTTGACCAGGGCCTATGATTCCGTATTTACCTTTTGACCAGGGCCTATGATTCCGTATTTACCTTTTGACCAGGGCCTATGATTCCGTATTTACCTTTTGACCAGGGCCTATGATTCCGTATTTACCTTTTGACCAGGGCCTATGATTCCTTTTAGCCTTTACCTTTTGACCAGGGCCTATGATTCCGTATTTACCTTTTGACCAGGGCCTATGATTCCGTATTTACCTTTTGACCAGGGCCTATGATTCCGTATTTACCTTTTGACCAGGGCCTATGATTCCGTATTTACCTTTTGACCAGGGCCTATGAATCCGTATTTACCTTTTGACCAGGGCCTATGATTCCGTATTTACCTTTTGACCAGGGCCTATGATTCCGTATTTACCTTTTGACCAGGGCCTAAAAACAAACATTGCTGATGCAAAGGGACATCTATTATTATAGAAAGGTAATAGATGGAATAGAAGGTCCTATTATTATAGCTCTGCTCCCACATGTGATGTGGCATTTAGTGTTGTCCGGCATCACCTGTTCCAGCTTAAATATGTCTTAAATGCTGACAAAACTAAACTAATGGCATTCTAAAGATCAAGAAAGCTAGTCTACCTCAGATGGTCTTAGCAAAAGAAGCCTATCAAGTCATCATAAAATTATTTTTACCATGAAGCTGTATTTTAAGACCCAAATTCAACACCTCACAAAAAAGCTTAAGCTGGGCTTTTACTTTAGGAACAAGTCATTTCAGTATATAAACGATCTTGTTGTTTGATCTCAATTGTGCATCTATAAAGGTTTGTCAGGGTTTTCGGTGACAAGCCCCAACATTTTTTTCAGACTCCTGAGGTTGAAGAGGCGCTGTTGCGCCTTCTTCACCACACTGTCTGTGTGGGTGAACTTAAAACGTTCCACCTTCTCCACTGCTGTCCCTTCGATGTGGATAAGGGGGTGATCCCTCTGCTGTTTCCTGAAGTCCACGATCATCTCCTTTGATTTGTTGACGTTGAGTGAGAGGGTGTTTTCCTGACACCACGCTCCGAGTGCCCTCAGCTCTTCCCTGGCGGCTGTCTCGTCGTTGTTGGTGATCAATCCTACTACTGTTGTGTCGTCTGCACACTTGTGGATTGAGCTGGAGGCGTGCATGGCCACACAATCTCGTGCATGGCCACACAATCTCAAATTTGCTTTTTGTTAAAATCCCCAGCTGCAATAAATGCAGCCTCCGAGTATATAGTTTTCAGTTTACATAGAGTCCATTGAAGTTCCTTTAGGGTCTTGGTGTTCACTTGGGGGGGGGACGATGTACACAGTTGTGATTATAACTGATGATAATATCAACCTTGGATTTCCAAGCTTTCAACTTTAACATAAAGCGACATTTTGTTTTGATTGTGCCAAATGTATATTCTGTGGCTGCACTTGTACACAGGAACAGACTTTTTTTTTTCAAGAGAGGAACCAGGCTATGTGGGGAGGCAAGTCCTCTTCTGGCTGTGCCGGGTGGAGATTATAACAGAACATTGCCAAGATGTTCAAATGTTCATAAATGACCAGCATGGTCGTATAATAAGAAGACAGAACAGTTGAAACTGGAGCAGCAGCACGGTCAGATGGACTGGGGACAGCAAGGAGTCATCATGTCAGGTAGTCCTGGGGCATGGTCCTAGGGCTCAGGTCCTCCGAGAGAGAGAAAAAAAGAGAGAATTAGAGAGAGCATATGTGGGGTGGCCAGTCCTCTTCTGGCTGTGCCGGGTGGAGATTATAACAGAACATGGCCAAGATGTTCAAATGTTCATAAATGACCAGCATGTTCGAATAATAAGAAGGCAGAACAGTTGAAACTGGAGCAGCAGCACGGCCAGGTGGACTGGGGACAGCAAGGAGTCATCATGTCAGGTAATCCTGGGGCATGGTCCTAGGGCTCAGGTCCTCCGAGAGAGAGAAAGAGAGAGAGAATTAGAGAACGCACACTTAGATTCACACAGGACACCGAATAGGACAGGAGAAGTACTCCAGATATAACAAACTGACCCTAGCCCCCCGACACATAAACTAATGCAGCATAAATACTGGAGGCTGAGACAGGAGGGGTCAGGAGACACTGTGGACCCATCCGAGGACACCCCCGGACAGTACAGTACAGTACATGATGGTACAGTACATTATGGTACAATACAGTAGAGTACATTATGGTACAGAACAGTCCATTACATTATGGTACAGTACAGTACATTATGGTACAGTACAGTACAGTACATTATGGTACAGTACAGTATGGTACATTACATTATAGTACAGTACATTATGGTACAGTACAGTACATTATGGTACGGTACAGTACATGACAATTATGGTATATTACATTATGGTACAGTACAGTACATTATGGTACATTACATTATAGTACAGTACAGTACAGTATGGTACAGTACAGTACATTATGGTACATTACATTATAGTACAGTACAGTACATTATGGTACAGTACAGTACATTATGGTACAGTACATTATGGTACAGTACAGTACATTATGGTACCGTACATTACATTATGGTACAGTACATTATGGTACCGTACATTACATTATGGTACAGTACATTAGGGTACAGTACAGTACATTATGGTACAGTACATTATGGTACAGTACAGTACATTATGGTACAGTACATTACATTATGGTACAGTACATTACATTATGGTACAGTACATTACATTATGATACAGTACATTATGGTACATTACAGTATGGTACAGTACAGTACATTATCATACAGCACATTACATTATGGTACAGTGCATTATGGTACAGTACAGTACATTATGGTACAGTACATTATGGTACAGTACAGTATGGTACAGTACAGTACATTATCATACAGCACATTACATTATGGTACAGTACAGTACATTATGGTACAGTACAGTACATTATGGTACAGTACAGTACATTATGGTACCGTACATTACATTATGGTACAGTACATTATGGTACAGTACAGAACATTATGGTACAGTACAGCAGAGTACATTATGGTACAGTACATTATGGTACAGTACATTATGGTACAGTAGAGTACATTATGGTACAGTACAGAACATTATGGTACAGTACAGTAGAGTACAGTATGGTACAGTACATTATGGTACAGTAGAGTACATTATGGTACAGTACAGAACATTATGGTACAGTACAGTAGAGTACAGTATGGTACAGTACAGTATGGTACAGTACAGTATGGTACAGTACAGTACATTATCATACAGCACATTACATTATGGTACAGTGCATTATGGTACAGTACAGTACATTATGGTACAGTACATTATGGTACAGTACAGTATGGTACAGTACAGTACATTATCATACAGCACATTATATTATGGTACAGTACAGTACATTATGGTACAGTACATTATGGTACAGTACAGTACATTATGGTACCGTACATTACATTATGGTACAGTACATTATGGTACAGTACAGAACATTATGGTACAGTACAGCAGAGTACATTATGGTACAGTACAGTACATTATGGTACAGTACATTATGGTACAGTAGAGTACATTATGGTACAGTACAGAACATTATGGTACAGTATGGTACAGTACAGTATGGTACAGTACAGTATGGTACAGTACAGTACAGTATGGTACAGTACAGTACATTATGGTACAGTACAGTAGAGTACATTATGGTACAGTACATTATGGTGCAGTACAGCCCAGTACATTATGGTACTTTGTAGTACTTCGTAGTACATTATGGTACAGTACAGAACATTATGGTACAGTACATTATGGTACAGTACATCTACTTTGTAATGCATGATGGTTTATTTGGGATGAGAATAATAATATAATACTAGTGTAGCAAATACAATATTATTCAAACAGTCAATATCAAACTCCAATTTTGAAACAGATCATTAGCCTTTTAAATAATTTAATGAGATCAAATCAATAATTGTGTGTTGATCTCACTAAGTTTAATTCCATTTAATTTATAATAATAACTCAATTTTCACGCTACACAATCCAATATACAAGTCAACACCAAAACCCAGTTACTCCATTAAAATGAATTGACACTTGATTTCAAACAGCTTATAAGAAGAGATTTGGTGCAAATTCAAATTGACTGTTAACCTAGAATGATCACTAACCAGTCACAGTATGCTGTTAGCTCAAGTCACAGTTAGCCAGTCACAGTTAGCTGTTAGCTCAAGTCACAGTTAGCCAGTCACAGTTAGCTGTTAGCTCAAGTCACAGTTAGCCAGTCACAGTTAGCTGTTAGCTCAAGTCACAGTTAGCCAGTCACAGTTAGCTGTTAGCTCAAGTCACAGTTAGCCAGTCAGAGTTAGCTGTTAGCTCAAGTCACAGTTAACCAGTCACAGTTAGCTGTTAGCTCAAGTCACAGTTAGCCAGTCACAGTTAGCTGTTAGCTCAAGTCACAGTTAGCCAGTCACAGTTAGCTGTTAGCTCAAGTCTATGCGAATCACTGTATCTAAAACATGTTATTTTGATTCAGTATACACAATTTTTTAAAACATAATGAGAATAGCAATTAGTCTATAAACAGCACAAACAATAGAGGGCCCGATTCAGACTTAAGAAATCTATTCCTTTTTTTTACACATTTTGATTTAAGCACTTCTCGGTAGTTGGTATTCACACGTGGTGTGGCTCCCTTGCGTGCACTGAATAAATTGAAATCAACCACAAAAAAACTCTCCCACTGGCTGGCCAACCTATTTTATTGTGGAGTTTTCATTTATTCGGGTTTTCAGTACATTTATCTAAAGTCATCCTTTTAAATACAGTGCACCTGTCATTTTCTCAACAGACTCACTAGATTATATATGGAGAGAACAGGTTCAGAATAGTAAGAAAACTACCCAAATATAGTAAATGCATATTCGTCTCCTGTTCAGCACCAATTGGTAGATTTAAATACTCAGTTCTGGTGTATTATTAATAATAAAAAGACAGGTTTTGGAGAGCCTTTACACACTAAATATATTAGTGAATCAAAAATACAGCGGTTTGATTCATCCTGAAAGTTAAGTTGTTCATTCCGTGAAATACTGGAAGGTGAGAGAAGTGTACAATAGGGGTTGACCAGTAGTCCTATAAATCTACCCTGATAATCCTTCCTCATCATGGAACTGTGATGACAACGGTCCAGTCGTCATGAACCTTTGTACCAGGCTCCAGGTTTAATCTGCTACATATGGTCCATAATGATTTAAATTGACTACATTTCCCAGTTGATTGCACAAAATCTAACTAACGTTATCGATCCTCAGGAAAATCTTACAAGGACGTCACAGGAGAAAGAATGGACACAGGAATGTTAATTTTTATTTAACCTGGCAAGTCAGTTAAGAACAAATTCTTATTTTCAATGACAGCCTAGGAACTTTGGGTTAACTGTCTGTTCAGGGGCAGAACGACAGATTTGTACCTTGTCAGCTTGGGGATTCGAACTTGCAACCTTTCAGTTACTAGTCCAACGCTCTAACCACTAGGCTACCCTGCTGACCTGGAATCAGGCAAAAATACAGATGATGGCTCCCGATAGAGGCAAATATTTAACATGATACCAATTGAAAAAATGTTAACGTAAAAAAGCCTGGGCATATAATAAAAACATTCAAAAAAGCATCAACTTGGCAGAAATAAAACCTATAGCTTGGGTTTCCAAATTTCATCAAGGCAAATGATGAGGGAACACAGTGAACATTCTGAATGAAGCAGCAGCTGTTTATATCCTACTTCACTGAGGAAAATACATGTCATGTAATGATTTTCAGTTTGCGTCCGTATAACTGGTCTCACATTCGTCTCCAGGGATCTTTTAAGGAAGAATCATCGAAAACAATTGCAATGTGTATTTACAATACACTTCTCCAAACAGATTACCCTTTTACCACCCATTTCGCTAGCTCCTATCAATAGATCTTATAAATGTATAAACTACAGCGCATGGAGAATGGTGTTATTTCTATCTGAAAAATATAAAGTAGATTATTTTTCCACTCTTAACCGACATGTTCACTTGACCTTGTTAATGGTTTCCTCATGTAGGAAACCATGTAGGAGGTGGAATTTTGATCCTACTTGAGACGCAGACGTCCCACCTAGAGCTCTGGAAATGCAAATGCGCTACGCTACACGCTAATAGTATTAGTTAAAACGCAAACGTTCATTAAAATACACATGCTTGGTATTGAAATAAAGCTACAGTCGTTGTGAATCTAGCCACCGAGTCAGATTTTTAAAATGCTTTTCGGCGAAAGCATGAGAAGCTATTATCTGATAGCATGCAACACCCCAAAAGACCCGTAGGGGATGTAAACAAAATAATTAGCATAGTCGGCGCTACACAAACCGCACAATAAAATATAAAACATTCATTACCTTTGACCATCTTCTTTCTTGGCACACCTTGATGTCCCATAATCAATACTGGGTCTTTTTTTGGATTAAATCGGTCCATATATAGCCTAGATATCGATCTATGAAGACTGTGTGATAAACGGAAAAAATAGCGTTTCATAACGTAACGTCATTTTTTAAAAGTTAAAAAGTCGACGATAAACTTTCACAAAACACTTCGAAATACCTTTCTAATGCAACTTTAGGTATTACTACATGTTAATAAGCTATAAAAATCATCAGGAGGCGATGTAAATTCGATAGCTGGTCGTGTGGAAAAAATGTCCGGAAAAACACAGAGACAATGCCTCAGGTTGGTGGTCGGAGGGAATCGGTTCCCTTTGGTCGGATCTACCAAGAATCAAATCAGAATCAAATGAGAAGACTCTATACATCCTGTGGAAGCTGTAGGTACTGCAACCTCGGCCTCATTTAATACGGTTCACCTTTAACAATGGGTTGAAGTGGCGCATGGATATTTTTTTCCATCTCCAGTGATCAGATTTTCCTGCGCTTTTCGATGAAACAGACGTTCTGTTATAGTCACAGCCGTGATTTAAA
Organism: Oncorhynchus tshawytscha; assembly: GCF_018296145.1. Classification (NCBI taxonomy): domain Eukaryota; kingdom Metazoa; phylum Chordata; class Actinopteri; order Salmoniformes; family Salmonidae; genus Oncorhynchus; species Oncorhynchus tshawytscha. The sequence goes on along the minus strand of NC_056437.1, from coordinate 1,961,064 downwards.
CAGTTTTGGAAACGTCTGAGTGTTTTCTATCCACACATACTAATCATATGCATATACTATATTCCTGGCCTGAGTAGCAGGACGCCAAAATGTTGCGCGATTTTTAACAGAATTTCCGAAAAAGTAGGGGGGAGGCTTAACAGGTTTTAAGTCAGGGTCACAGTACAGTAGAGAGAATAGTGCATATAAAGGGAATTACGTTTCATTTACGCACGATTAAGTCAGGTCGGAATTATCCACAATGTTCCAATGTTGGAATATTCTGCTGAGCCTATTTTGACATATTGGCAGTATGTTAAAATGATGTAGTAGCTAAGTACTGAATGAACTGACTGTAATAATTGTACATTGTAGTCAATGTAGTCCAGATGTTGACTGAGTGTATGTAACCCTGTAGTAATGTAGTCCAGATGCTGACTGAGTGTATGTAACCCTGTAGTAATGTAGTCCAGATGTTGACTGAGTGTCTGTAACCCTGTAGTAATGTAGTCCAGATGCTGACTGAGTGTCTGTAACCCTGTAGTAATGTAGTCCAGATGCTGACTGAGTGTCTGTAACCCTGTAGTAATGTAGTCCAGATGTTGACTGAGTGTATGTAACCCTGTAGTAATGTAGTCCAGATGTTGACTGAGTGTCTGTAACCCTGTAGTAATGTAGTCCAGATGTTGACTGAGTGTCTGTAACCCTGTAGTAATGTACTCCAGATGCTGACTGAGTGTCTGTAACCCTGTAGTAATGTAGTCCAGATGTTGACTGAGTGTCTGTAACCCTGTAGTAATGTAGTCCAGATGTTGACTGATGGAGCCGTGGGTTCATCGTGCCTCACATCAAGCTCACCCTATGTGGCCTAGCATATTCATGGAGCAGTGGTTGCATAGCCACACAGTTATTTAGAAAGACCCCGTGTTTATTGTCTGAATGGGGTCCAGAGGAAGCAACATACCGTTTTAAATCCTGGAGAAAGCATTCCCTCTAGCAAACACACAAAGTATGATGACATCAGGAGCCCACTGTATGGTCACATTGGGAGCCTTTACACTGAGCCATCAGTAATATACGGTGGTATGTACATCTGGTCGTTCAAACATCACCCAGAAACACCAGAATAAGGGGAAGAGGCCTGAAGAGAAAGAAGACTGAATATTGCTAAAACTCCGTAGCAGAAAGACAGTCGGTCTTACCTCCACTCCACAGGGAAGGGACAGGATCCGGGTCTTACCTCCACTCTACAGGGAAGGGACAGGATCCGTGTCTTACCTCCACTCTACAGGGAAGGGACAGGATCCGGGTCTTACCTCCACTCTACAGGGAAGGGACAGGATCCGGGTCTTACCTCCACTCTACAGGGAAGGGACAGGATCCGGGTCTTACCTCCACTCTACAGGGAAGGGACAGGATCCGTGTCTTACCTCCACTCTACAGGGAAGGGACAGGCTCCGTGTCTTACCTCCACTCTACAGGGAAGGGACAGGATCCGTGTCTTACCTCCACTCTACAGGGAAGGGACAGGATCCGTGTCTTACCTCCACTCTACAGGGAAGGGACAGGATCCGGGTCTTACCTCCACTCTACAGGGAAGGGACAGGATCCGGGTCTTACCTCCACTCTACAGGGAAGGGACAGGATCCGTGTCTTACCTCCACTCTACAGGGAAGGGACAGGCTCCGTGTCTTACCTCCACTCTACAGGGAAGGGACAGGATCCGTGTCTTACCTCCACTCTACAGGGAAGGGACAGGATCCGTGTCTTACCTCCACTCTACAGGGAAGGGACAGGATCCGTGTCTTACCTCCACTCTACAGGGAAGGGACAGGATCCGTGTCTTACCTCCACTCTACAGGGAAGGGACAGGATCCGTGTCTTACCTCCACTCTACAGGGAAGGGACAGGATCCGTGTCTTACATCCACTCTACACGGATGGGACAGGATCCGTTGACCAGCGACAGAGCAGGACACAGGGAGAAAAGATTAACAGAGGTCATTTAACCCTTTGTTCCTGTGTAAAGAGAGTAGGCAACTTCCCAGTGTCTCTACTCAGTGCAGAGACATTGCTGCTGTGATTGTCTGATTGTAGTAGTGATGAGACCAGGGAGGTCTGTGTGTGTGGCTGGATGTGTGTGTGTGAGTTTGTGAAAATGGGGTGGATGACCCATTGCCAGGTGTGTGTGTGTTACAGACTTAAATCAGTGGGGGGGTCGTCACTGGGATCTGGGCTGAAGTATTTTCTTTAAAAATCAAACCAATGCATTTCCTTCAGCTTTTATACAGATTTAACATGCATTTTTATTGTAAGTTACCAACAGGTCACTTGTCAGTCTGATGTAAAACAGTGATCCCCCAAATGGGGAGAGAGAGAAATACCAGAGCTGACTGGGAAAGCTGAAGATACTCTTAGATACACACACACACACACACACACACACACACATACACACACACACACCTGGTACCACAGACTCAGCTAAAAAAACATTGAGTTCAAATCAACACACTGGGTAAACAACTAAACACATTCTCCTGAAACACAGGATACTGTAGATATACTGTATAGATATTTATAGCTATATATATGAAGACTGAAAATATATATATATTTATAATATGTATATATAAAAATATAACATGTAGATAGATATAGGTATATATACTTTATGTATTTACAGCGTGTAGATCTATATAGCTATATGTATACATTTTGCAACCTAAGTACGGAAACTTCCGACTTCAACTTTAGGTTCAGGAGTAGTGTAGTTGTCTGGCACCACCTAGGTTCAGGAATAGTGTTGTTTAGCACCACCTAGGTTCAGGAGTAGTGTAGTTGTCTGGCAACACCTAGGTTCAGGAATAGTGTTGTTTAGCACCACCTAGGTTCAGGAGTAGTGTAGTTGTCTGGCACCACCTAGGTTCAGGAATAGTGTTGTTTAGCACCACCTAGGTTCAGGAGTAGTGTAGTTGTCTGGCACCACCTAGGTTCAGGAATAGTGTTGTTTAGCACCACCTAGGTTCAGGAGTAGTGTAGTTGTCTGGCACCACCTAGGTTCAGGAATAGTGTTGTTTAGCACCACCTAGGTTCAGGAGTAGTGTAGTTGTCTGGCACCACCTAGGTTCAGGAGTAGTGTAGTTGTCTGGCACCACCTAGGTTCAGGAATAGTGTTGTTTAGCACCACCTAGGTTCAGGAGTAGTGTAGTTGTCTGGCAACACCTAGGTTCAGGAATAGTGTTGTTTAGCACCACCTAGGTTCAGGAGTAGTGTAGTTGTCTGGCACCACCTAGGTTCAGGAGTAGTGTAGTTGTCTGGCACCACCTAGGTTCAGGAGTAGTGTAGTTGTCTGGCACCAACTAGGTTCAGGAGTAGTGTAGTTGTCTGGCACCACCTAGGTTCAGGAGTAGTGTAGTTGTCTGGCACCACCTATGTTCAGGAGTAGTGTAGTTGTCTGGCACCAACTAGGTTCAGGAGTAGTGTAGTTGTCTGGCACCAACTAGGTTCAGGAGTAGTGTAGTTGTCTGGCACCACCTAGGTACAGGAATAGTGTTGTCTAGCACCACCTAGGTTCAGGAATAGTGTTGTCTGACACCACCTAGGTTCAGGAGTAGTGTAGTTGTCTGGCACCACCTAGGTTCAGGAGAGGTATAGTTGTCTAGCACCACCTAGGTTCAGGAGAGGTATAGTTGTCTAGCACCACCTAGGTTCAAGAGTAGTGTAGTTGTCTGGCACCACCTAGGTTCAGGAATAGTGTTGTTTAGCACCACCTAGGTTCAGGAGTAGTGTAGTTGTCTGGCACCACCTAGGTTCATGAGCAGTATTGTCTAGCACCAACTAGGTTCAGGAGTAGTGTTGTCTGGCACCAACTACGTTCAGGAGTAGTGTTGTCTGGCACCAACTACGTTCAGGGGTAGTGTTGTCTGGCACCAACTACGTTCAGGAGTAGTGTTGTCTGGCACCAACTACGTTCAGGAGTAGTGTTGTCTGGCACCATCTAGGTTCAGGAGAAGTCTTTTCTGGCACCACCTAGGTTCAGGAGTGGTGTTTTCTGGCACCATCTAGGTTTAGGAGTAGTGTCTGGCACCATCTAGGTTCAGGAGTAGTGTAGTTGTCTGCACCACCTAATGGTCCATCATGCAAACTTTGTAAACTAGGCTGAATTAAGGTCATTTTATTGTATGACAATTGTTTTAAAGTCCTCTGTTTTGGGTCCACCAGCCTTCCTAGTTCTAGGACTTACCCTGTACTTCAATGGAGACTGGTTTGGAGAAGGCCATCCCGAAGCTGCTCTTGGCCACACAGCGGTATTGTCCCACGTCTTCCTTGTTGATGTTATGAATTTTCAGAGCCCCATAGTCCAGAATGGTGATCCGATCACTCACCTGCTCAGAGTATTGTTTTTTTTATTGTTTTACTTGAAATGTTTTGTTATAATTGATTTTTTTAAACATAAAATCCACCAGCAGTGAAGCCACTCAACTATCCAAACCATCATCCCCTCCCTGCCCAACCCAACAAAACCACTACAAACCTGATGTGCCAACTACCAATAAAAGAGAAATTTAAAAAAAAATAGACCAGGACAAAGATACCCGAACAAAGAGACCCGAACAAAGAGACCTGAACAAAGGAAAACAACTAAATAACAATGTAAACCATCAATGACAATACAATTAAGTTTTCAGACCCTTTACTCAGGACTTTGTTGAAACACCTCTGGCAAGGTTACAGCCTTGAGTCTTCTTGGGTATGATGTTACAAACTTGGCACACCAGTATTTGGTAAGTTTTTCCAATTCTTCTCTGCAGCTCCTCTCAAGCTTTGTCAGGTTGGATGGGGAGTGTCACTGCAAAGCGATTTTCAGGTTTCTCCAGAGATGTTCAATCAGGTTCAAGTCCTGATCGAACATGGGCCACTCAGGGACATTCAAAGACTTTTCCCGAAACCACTCCTGCATTGTCTTGGCTGTGTGCTTAGGGACGTTGTCCTGTGGAAGGTGAACCTTCGCCCCAGTCTGAGGTCCTGAATGCTCTGGAGCAGGTTTTAATCAAGGATCTCTCTGTACTTTGCTCCATTTATCTTTCCCTTGATCCTGACTATTGTGGGCTGTCATGTGCATTTTACTGAGGAGTGACTTCCATCTGGCCACTCTACCATATAGGCCTGATTGGTGGAGTGCTGCAGAGATGTTTGTCCTTCTGTAAGGTTCTCCCATCTACACAGAATAACTCTGGAGCTCTGTCAGAGTGACCATCGGGTTCTTGGTCACCTCCTTGACCAAGTCCATTCTCCCCTGATTGCTCAGTTTGGCCGGGCAGCCAACTTTAAGAAGAGTCTTGGTGGTTCCACAATTCTTCCATTTAAGAATGATGGAGGTCACTGTGTTCTTGGGGACCTTCAATGCTGCCGAAATGTTTTTGTACCCTTCCCCAGATCTGTGCCTCGACACAATCCTGTCTTGTAGCTCTACGGACAATTCCTTTGACCTCATGGCTTGGTTATTGCTCTGACATTCTGACATGCACTGTCAGCTTTGGGACCTAATATAGACAGGTGTTTCCCTTTAAAAATCATATATATTCAATTGAATTTACCACAGGTGGACTCCAATGAAGTTGTAGAAATCTCTCAAGGATGATCAATGGAAACAGGATACAGCTCAATTTAGAGTCTCATAGCAAAGGATCTGAATACTTATACATTAGGTTTTTCTGTTTTTTTAATCTTTAATTAATTTGCAAACATTTCTGAAAACCTGTTTTTGCTTTGTCATTATGAGGAATTGTGTGCCATCCTACCGAATCCTCGACTTCGGTGATGTCATTTACAAAATAGCCTCCAACACTGTACTCAACTAATTGGATGCAGTCTATCACAGTGCAATCCGTTTCATCACCAAAGCCCCATATACTACCCACCACTGCGACCTGTACGCTCTCGTTGGCTGGCCCTCGCTTCATACTAGTTGCCAAACCCACTGGCTCCAGGTCATCTACAAGTCTCTGCTAGGTAAAGCCCCGTCTTATCTTAGCTCACTGGTCACCATAGCAACACCCACTCGTAGCACGCGCTCCAGCAGGTATATCTCTCTGGTCACCCCGAAAGCCAATTCCTCCTTTGGCCGCCTCTCCTTCCAGTTCTCTGCTGCCAGTTACTGGAAGGAGCTGCAAACATCTCTGAAGCTGAAGACTCATATCTCCCTCACTAGCTTTAAGCACCAGCTGTCAGAGCAGCTCACAGATCTCTGCACCTGTACATAGCCCATCTGTAAACAGCCCATCCAACTACCTCATCCCCATACTGTATTTATTTATCTTGCTCCTTTGCACCCCAGTATCTCTACTTGCACATTCATCTTCTGCACATCTGTCACTCCAGTGTTTAATTAGTCATTTGTAATTACTTCGCCACCATGGCCTATTTATTGCCTTATCTTACCTCATTTGCACACACTGTATATAGACTTTTTCTATTGTATTATTGACTGTATGTTTGTTTATTCCATGTGATACTCTGTGTTGTTGTCTGTGTCACACTGCTATGTTGCATCTTGGCAAGGTCGCAGTTGGAAATGAGAACTTGTTCTCAACTAACCTACCTGTTTAAATAAAGGTGAAATATTTTTTTTTAAATAAAATAAAAATCTTCATTAAATTGAAGGCTTGTGTTTCATAGTTACCCTTGGCAGTTATCAGTTCAAGGGGTGGTGTAGTCTGGCACCAACTAGTGGTTTGTCAAAATTGTCATTATTTCATTTCATTATAGTATTCTCCATGATAACTTCTTAGTACTTTGGTAGTGTTTTATACTTTCCTCACTACGAAATATATCAATTAAACAGATATGATTAAAAATAAAGAAGTACCTGTATAAAAGCATCACCTTTGATCCAGGAGATCATCTGGTTTGGGGTTTCCTAGCGTCACACAGGGCAACACGGACTCCATCAGTAGCGACGTGTTTTTATCTGAGGCTCTGGAAGTAGAACATAGTTGCTGATGAAACATTGTGGTGTCATTGCAGAGTATTCTTCTCCCTGATTCTATCGGATGAATCTGCACCACTGGAGGCAGCTCAATTCATTGGCATAACATCAAGTGTTCAAAGCAGCGTAATTGACAAGGACAATCAACATTGAGCAAGAAGCTGCTAAACATACTTCAAACTCTTGACTCTATTCTCAGCTAGGAAAGTGATCCGTTGAAATATCTGAGACTGATTTGGAGGTAGTTGTACACTATTGGCCACGTAGAGCGAACTAGAACAGGGTGTGGAACAGAGTAACACAGGCCGTGTCCCAGATGGTATCCTACTCCCTATGGCCCTGGTTAATAGTGGTGCACTAAGTAGGGGATAGAGTGCCATTTGGGACACAGCCCAGAACACTATGTGGATCTCTTGGAACACGTGGAACAACCCCACATACTTATTTTAAGCTGCAGGGCTCCACAGCTCTTGGCCGGCTCTCCGATGCCGTTGTTAGCAAAACAGCAGTACTCCCCTTTATCAGACTCTCTGACGTTGGGGGATCAGCTACATCTGGCCATTCTCCCTGATGGTGTAGTGGGAGTCATGGTAAGTGTAGAACACAGGAGCTTGGTGCCACCTTCATTGAGGAGGACAGGATCGTGGTAATGGCTGGAGTGGAATTGGTGGAATGGTGTCAAATACATGGTTTCCATGGTTTCCAGGTGTTTGATTCGATTCGCTCCGTTCCAGCTGTTATTATGAGCCGTCCTCCCCTCAGCAGCCTCCTCTGCTGTAGAATACATGAATCATAGTTATCACAGTAGACTGATATGATGTGTTTAGAAGAGGAAACGGAGACAGAGAGCTGTGAACTCCTGGTGAAATATTTGGCACATCACCCCTCCACTGATTGGATGCATCCCAAACAGCAATTATCATATTTTGATGGCATGCAGCATACAGCAGCTAGAGTTTGTTGTGTTGCAAGCTGATAGGTCAAGATAGGGGGTGGGCGGGTTCTCACGGGATGGGGTGGTTGTTCCATGTCCACGTGATGTCAGCTGGCGGTCGGGACTTCACAGATGAATGTGGCATTGTGATCCAACAGGATGTCCAATGTCTCCAACAGAGTGCTGATGTGAGCAGCATATAGGGAGACAGGACTTCACATCCTACATGTAAATATGCTACAGTACTTAGTATAGAATACTGTAGTATACTGTAGAATACTATAATGCAGAATATTATACTACATGTAGTGTCCCCGGAGTGTTGGAAGTCATAATGTAACCTAATGTATGCCTCTTTAAGTCCTCTGAATGTCGACCAACAAAGCCATTGTCTGCAGTAATCATGAGCCTATGAACCAGAGTTATACTGTTAGCACTGAGACGGTGTACCCTAGTATGAAGTTCACTGTCAGCTGTAACATAAATAACATGAGCGTATATATTTCTGATATATTTCCATTCTGGTGGGAAGCTGCTATAGACCACCAAGTGCTAACAGTCAGTATCTGGATAATATGTGTGAAATGCTTGATAATGTATGTGATATCAACAGAGATATACTTTCTGGGTGATTTAAATATTGACTGGCTTTCATCAGGCTGCTCACTCAAGAGAAAGAATCAAAGTGTAACTAATGCCTGCATCCTGGTTCAGGTTATCAGTCAACATACCAGGGTAGTTACAAACAGCACAGGAATGAAATCATCAACATGTACTAATAATATCTTTACTAATGTGCGAAATTATGCTGTAAAGCAGTAATCAAGTCCATATGATGTAGTGATCACAATATAGGAGCCATTTCTAGGAAAACCAAAGTTCCAAAGGCAGGGCCTGATATAGTGTTTTAGAGGACATACGATACGTTTTGTAGTGATTCATATGTTGTTGATGTAAAGAATATTTGCTGTCTGTGCTGCACTTGTCACATTTATGACATTGTTTATTCCAGTTACTAATAAGCATGCACCCATTAAGAAAATGACTGTAAAAATGGTTAAATCTCTGTGGATTGATGAAGAATTGAAAAATGTTATGCACCCAGAAAATTACTGTAAAAATGGGTAAATCATGTGACTAAACAGAACAAGATGAAACGATATTATGGAACAAAGTAACATTATTAGAAGAATGATAGTAAAACGCTGAGAGGTTGAGAGGGATGAAGCAAAATCATGGCAAATAAGTCTGGCTGCATAACCAATTGGCAAACCTAATGCAAGTTGAGAAATCATGTGACTAAACAGAACAAGAACAAGATGAAACTATATTATGAAACAAAATTAATTTATTTAAAGAATGCTAGTAAAAAGCTTTGGAGCACGTTAAATGACATTTTGGGCAAAAAGGCAAACTCAGCGCCAACATTCATTGAATCAGATGGCTCATTCATTACAAAAACCACAGATATTGCCAACTACTTCAGTGATTTTTTTAATTGGCAGGATTAGCTTATTTAGGCATGACATGTCAGCAAAAAACAGCCAACCAAACTTTTTGAAAAAAAAATGGTGTTTTACGATAAATTCAACATAAAGAAGGGCATTCAACATGCACGGCACTTACACAAATGACGGATGATTGGCTGAGAGAAATTGATGATAAAAAGATTGTGGGAGCTGTTTTGTTTGATTTCAATGCATTTCTTTTGCATTATAAATCATAGCCTGCAGCTGGAAAAACGTGCACTACTGTTCAAAAGTTTGGTGTCACTTTTAAAATGTCCTTGTTTTTGAAAGAAAAGCAAATTTTTTGTCCATTAAAATAACTTCAAATTGATCAGAAATACAGTGTAGACATTGTTAATGTTGTAGCTGGAAATGACTGATTTTTAATGGAATATCTACATAGGCTTACAGAGGTCCATTATCAGCAACCATCACTCCTGCTTTCAATGGCACGTTGTGTTCGCTAATCCAAGTTCATCATTTTAAAAGGCTAATAGATCATTAGAAAACCCTTTTGCAATTATGTTAGCACAGCTGAAAACTGATGTGCTTATTTAAAGAAGCAATTAAACTGGCCTTCTTTAGACTAGTTGAGTATCTGGAGCATCAGCATTTGTGGGTTCGATTACGGGCTCAAAATGGCCAGAAGCAAGAACTTTCTTCTGAAACTCAGTCAGTCTATTCTTGTTCAGAGAAATGAAGGCTACTCCATGTGTGAAATTGCCAAGAAACTGAAGATCTCATACAACGCTGTGTAATACTCCCTTCACAGAACAGCACAAACTGGCTCTAACCAGAAGAGAAAGAGGAGTGGGAGGCCCCGGTGCACAACTGAGCAAGAGGACAAGTACATTAGAGTGTCTAGTCTGAGAAACATACGCCTCACAAGTCCTCAACTGGCAGCTCCATTGAATAGTTCCCGCAAAACACCAGTCTCAACGTCAACAGTGAAGAGGTGATTCCGGGAAGCTGGTCTTCTAGGCAGAGTTGCAAAGAAAAAGCCATATCTCGGACTGGCCAAAAAAAAGAAAATATTAAGATTGGCAAAAGAACACAGACACTGGACAAAGGAACTCTATTCACAGCAGGTCAGGACAGAGGAACTGTATTCACAGTAGGTCAGGACAGAGGAACTCTATTCACAGCAGGACAGAGACATATTATTCACAGCAGGAGAGAGACATATTATTCACAGCAGGACAGAGACATATTATTCACAGCAGGACAGGACAGAGACATATTATTCACAGCAGGACAGGACAGAGGCATATTATTCACAGCAGGACAGGACAGAGACATATTATTCACAGCAGGTCAGGACAGAGACATATTATTCACAGCAGGACAGGACAGAGACATATTATTCACAGCAGGTCAGGACAGAGACATATTATTCACAGCAGGACAGGACAGAGACATATTATTCACAGCAGGTCAGGACAGAGACATATTATTCCCAGCAGGTCAGGACAGAGACATATTATTCACAGCAGGAGAGGACAGGGACAAATTATTCACAGCAGGACAGAGACATATTATTCACAGCAGGACAGGACAGAGACATATTATTCACAGCAGGACAGGACAGAGACATATTATTCACAGCAGGACAGGACAGAGGCATATTATTCACAGCAGGACAGGACAGAGGCATATTATTCACAGCAGGTCAGGACAGAGACATATTATTAACAGCAGGACAGGACAGAGACATAGTATTCACAGCAGGACAGGATAGAGTCATATTATTCACAGCAGGACAGAGACATTATTCACAGCAGGACAGAGACATATTATTCACAGCAGGACAGGACATAGATATACTATTCATAGCAGGTCAGGAGAGACATATTATTCACAGCAGGACAGGTCAGAGACATATTATTCACAGCAGGTCAGGACAGAGACATATTATTCACAGCAGGTCAGGACAGAGACATATTATTCACAGCAGGACAGGACAGAGACATATTATTCACAGCAGGACAGGACAGAGACATATTATTCACAGCAGGACAGAGACATTATTCACAGCAGGACAGGACAGAGACATATTATTCACAGCAGGACAGGACAGAGGCATATTATTCACAGCAGGACAGGACAGAGACATATTATTCACAGCAGGTCAGGACAGAGACATATTATTCACAGCAGGTCAGGACAGAGACATATTATTCACAGCAGGACAGGACAGAGACATATTATTCACAGCAGGTCAGGACAGAGACATATTATTCACAGCAGGACAGGACAGAGACATATTATTCACAGCAGGTCAGGACAGAGACATATTATTCCCAGCAGGTCAGGACAGAGACATATTATTCACAGCAGGAGAGGACAGGGACAAATTATTCACAGCAGGACAGAGACATATTATTCACAGCAGGACAGAGACATATTATTCACAGCAGGACAGGACAGAGACATATTATTCACAGCAGGACAGAGACAGAGACATATTATTCACAGCAGGACAGAGACAGAGACATATTATTCACAGCAGGACAGAGACATATTATTCACAGCAGGACAGAGACATATTATTCACAGCAGGTCAGAGACATATTATTCACAGCAGGTCAGAGACATATTATTCACAGCAGGACAGGACAGAGATATAATATTCACAGCAGGACAGGACAGAGACATATTATTCACAGCAGGTCAGGACAGAGACATATTATTCACAGCAGGTCAGGACAGAGACATATTATTCAAAGCAGGACAGGACAGAGACATATTATTCACAGCAGAACAGGACAGAGACATATTATTCACAGCAGGTCAGAGACATATTATTCACAGCAGGACAGAGAAATATTATTCACAGCAGGACAGAGACATATTATTCACAGCAGGTCAGAGACATATTATTCACAGCAGGACAGGACAGAGACATATTATTCACAGCAGGACAGGACAGAGACATATTATTCACAGCAGGTCAGGACAGAGACATATTATTCACAGCAGGTCAGGACAGAGACATATTATTCACAGCAGGTCAGGACAGAGACATATTATTCACAGCAGGTCAGAGACATATTATTCACAGCACGACAGAGACATATTATTCACAGCAGGACAGAGACATATAATTCACAGCAGGAAAGAGACATATTATTCACAGCAGGACAGGTCAGAGACATATTATTCACAGCAGGTCAGGACAGAGACATATTATTCACAGCAGGTCAGGACAGAGACATATTATTCACAGCAGGTCAGGACAGAGACATATTATTCACAGCAGGACAGGACAGAGATATAATATTCACAGCAGGACAGGACAGAGACATATTATTCACAGCAGGTCAGGTCAGAGACATATTATTCACAGCAGGTCAGAGACATATTATTCACAGCAGGTCAGGACAGAGACATATTATTCACAGCAGGACAGGACAGGACAGACATATAATATTCACAGCAGGACAGGACAGAGACATATTCACAGCAGGACAGAGACATATTATTCACAGCAGGACAGAGACATATTATTCACAGCAGGACAGGACAGAGACATATTATTCACAGCAGGACAGAGACATATTATTCACAGCAGGACAGAGACATATTATTCACAGCAGGACAGGACAGAGTCATATTATTCACAGCAGGACAGGACAGAGTCATATTATTCACAGCAGGACAGAGACATATTATTCACAGCAGGACAGAGACATATTATTCACAGCAGGACAGGACAGGACAGAGACATATTATTCACAGCAGGACAGGACAGAGACATATTATTCACAGCAGGTCAGGACAGAGACATATTATTCACAGCAGGACAGAGACATATTATACACAGCAGGACAGAGACATATTATACACAGCAGGACAGAAACATATTATTCACAGCAGGACAGGTCAGAGACATTTTATTCACAGCAGGTCAGAGACATATTATTCACAGCAGGACAGAGAAATATTATTCACAGCAGGACAGAGACATATTATTCACAGCAGGTCAGAGACATATTATTCACAGCAGGACAGGACAGAGACATATTATTCACAGCAGGTCAGGACAGAGACATATTATTCACAGCAGGTCAGGACAGAGACATATTATTCACAGCAGGTCAGGACAGAGACATATTATTCACAGCAGGTCAGGACAGAGACATATTATTCACAGCAGGACAGAGACATATTATTCACAGCAGGACAGAGACATATTATACACAGCAGGACAGAAACATATTATTCACAGCAGGACAGGTCAGAGACATATTATTCACAGCAGGTCAGGACAGAGACATATTATTCACAGCAGGTCAGGACAGAGACATATTATTCACAGCAGGTCAGGACAGAGACATATTATTCACAGCAGGTCAGGACAGAGACATATTATTCACAGCAGGACAGGACAGAGACATATTATTCACAGCAGGTCAGAGACATATTATTCACAGCAGGACAGGACAGAGATATAATATTCACAGCAGGACAGGACAGAGACATATTATTCACAGCAGGTCAGGACAGAGACATATTATTCACAGCAGGTCAGGACAGAGACATATTATTCACAGCAGGACAGGACAGAGACATATTATTCACAGCAGGACAGGACAGAGACATATTATTCACAGCAGGTCAGAGACATATTATTCACAGCAGGACAGAGAAATATTATTCACAGCAGGACAGAGACATATTATTCACAGCAGGTCAGAGACATATTATTCACAGCAGGACAGGACAGAGACATATTATTCACAGCAGGACAGGACAGAGACATATTATTCACAGCAGGTCAGGACAGAGACATATTATTCACAGCAGGTCAGGACAGAGACATATTATTCACAGCAGGTCAGGACAGAGACATATTATTCACAGCAGGTCAGAGACACATTATTCACAGCACGACAGAGACATATTATTCACAGCAGGACAGAGACATATTATTCACAGCAGGACAGAGACATATTATTCACAGCAGGACAGGTCAGAGACATATTATTCACAGCAGGTCAGGACAGAGACATATTATTCACAGCAGGTCAGGACAGAGACATATTATTCACAGCAGGTCAGGACAGAGACATATTATTCACAGCAGGACAGGACAGAGACATCATTCACAGCAGGTCAGAGACATATTATTCACAGCAGGACAGAGACATATTATTCACAGCAGGACAGGACAGAGATATAATATTCACAGCAGGACAGGACAGAGACATATTATTCACAGCAGGTCAGGACAGAGACATATTATTCACAGCAGGACAGGTCAGAGACATATTATTCACAGCAGGTCAGGTCAGAGACATATTATTCACAGCAGGTCAGAGACATATTATTCACAGCAGGTCAGGACAGAGACATATTATTCACAGCAGGACAGGACAGAGATATAATATTCACAGCAGGACAGGACAGAGACATATTCACAGCAGGACAGAGACATATTATTCACAGCAGGACAGAGACATATTATTCACAGCAGGACAGGACAGAGACATATTATTCACAGCAGGACAGAGACATATTATTCACAGCTGGACAGGACAGAGTCATATTATTCACAGCAGGACAGAGACATATTATTCACAGCAGGACAGAGACATATTATTCACAGCAGGACAGAGACATATTATTCACAGGCAGGACAGAGACATATTATTCACAGCAGGACAGGACAGAGACATATTATTCACAGCAGGACAGGACAGAGACATATTATTCACAGCAGGTCAGGACAGAGACATATTATTCACAGCAGGTCAGAGACATATTATTCACAGCAGGACAGAGACATATTATTCACAGCAGGACAGGTCAGAGACATATTATTCACAGCAGGTCAGGACAGAGACATATTATTCACAGCAGGTCAGGACAGAGACATATTATTCACAGCAGGTCAGGACAGAGACATATTATTCACAGCAGGTCAGGACAGAGACATATTATTCACAGCAGGACAGGACAGAGACATATTATTCACAGCAGGTCAGAGACATATTATTCACAGCAGGACAGGACAGATATATAATATTCACAGCAGGTCAGGACAGAGACATATTATTCACAGCAGGTCAGGACAGAGACATATTATTCACAGCAGGTCAGGACAGAGACATATTATTCACAGCAGGACAGGACAGAGACATATTATTCACAGCAGGACAGGACAGAGACATATTATTCACAGCAGGTCAGAGACATATTATTCACAGCAGGACAGGACAGAGACATATTATTCACAGCAGGACAGGACAGAGGCATATTATTCACAGCAGGACAGGACAGAGACATATTATTCACAGCAGGTCAGGACAGAGACATATTATTCACAGCAGGACAGGACAGAGACATATTATTCACAGCAGGTCAGGACAGAGACATATTATTCACAGCAGGACAGGACAGAGACATATTATTCACAGCAGGTCAGGACAGAGACATATTATTCCCAGCAGGTCAGGACAAAGACATATTATTCACAGCAGGAGAGGACAGGGACAAATTATTCACAGCAGGACAGAGACATATTATTCACAGCAGGACAGAGACATATTATTCACAGCAGGACAGGACAGAGGCATATTATTCACAGCAGGACAGGACAGAGACATATTATTCACAGCAGGTCAGGACAGAGACATATTATTCACAACAGGACAGGACAGAGACATATTATTCACAGCAGGTCAGGACAGAGACATATTATTCACAGCAGGACAGGACAGAGACATATTATTCACAGCAGGTCAGGACAGAGACATATTATTCCCAGCAGGTCAGGACAGAGACATATTATTCACAGCAGGAGAGGACAGGGACAAATTATTCACAGCAGGACAGAGACATATTATTCACAGCAGGACAGAGACATATTATTCACAGCAGGACAGGACAGAGACATATTATTCACAGCAGGACAGAGACAGAGACATATTATTCACAGCAGGACAGAGACAGAGACATATTATTCACAGCAGGACAGAGACATATTATTCACAGCAGGACAGAGACATATTATTCACAGGCAGGACAGAGACATATTATTCACAGCAGGACAGGACAGAGACATATTATTCACAGCAGGACAGGACAGAGGCATATTATTCACAGCAGGACAGGACAGAGACATATTATTCACAGCAGGACAGGACAGAGACATATTATTCACAGCAGGACAGGACAGAGACATATTATTCACAGCAGGACAGGACAGAGACATATTATTCACAGCAGGACAGGACAGAGGCATATTATTCACAGCAGGACAGGACAGAGGCATATTATTCACAGCAGGTCAGGACAGAGACATATTATTCAGGACAGAGACAGTATTCACAGCAGGACAGGATAGAGTCATATTATTCACAGCAGGACAGAGACATATTATTCACAGCAGGACAGAGGCATATTATTCACAGCAGGACAGGACATAGATATACTATTCATAGCAGGTCAGGAGAGACATATTATTCACAGCAGGACAGGTCAGAGACATATTATTCACAGCAGGTCAGGACAGAGACATATTATTCACAGCAGGTCAGGACAGAGACATATTATTCACAGCAGGACAGGACAGAGACATATTATTCACAGCAGGACAGGACAGAGACATATTATTCACAGCAGGACAGAGACATTATTCACAGCAGGACAGGACAGAGACATATTATTCACAGCAGGACAGAGACATATTATTCACAGCAGGACAGGACATAGATATACTATTCATAGCAGGTCAGGACAGAGACATATTATTCACAGCAGGTCAGGACAGAGACATATTATTCACAGCAGGACAGGTCAGAGACATATTATTCACAGCAGGTCAGGACAGAGACATATTATTCACAGCAGGACAGGACAGAGACATATTATTCACAGCAGGACAGAGACATTATTCACAGCAGGACAGGACAGAGACATATTATTCACAGCAGGACAGAGACATATTATTCACAGCAGGACAGGACATAGATATACTATTCATAGCAGGTCAGGACAGAGACATATTATTCACAGCAGGTCAGGACAGAGACATATTATTCACAGTAGGACAGGACAGAGACATATTATTCACAGCAGGACAGGACAGAGACATATTATTCACAGCAGGACAGGACAGAGACATATTATTCACAGCAGGACAGAGACATTATTCACAGCAGGACAGGACAGAGACATATTATTCACAGCAGGTCAGGACAGAGACATATTATTCACAGCAGGTCAGAGACATATTATTCACAGCAGGACAGGACAGAGATATAATATTCACAGCAGGACAGGACAGAGACATATTATTCACAGCAGGTCAGGACAGAGACATATTATTCACAGCAGGTCAGGACAGAGACATATTATTCACAGCAGGACAGGACAGAGACATATTATTCACAGCAGGACAGGACAGAGACATATTATTCACAGCAGGTCAGAGACATATTATTCACAGCAGGACAGAGAAATATTATTCACAGCAGGACAGAGACATATTATTCACAGCAGGTCAGAGACATATTATTCACAGCAGGACAGGACAGAGACATATTATTCACAGCAGGAAAGGACAGAGACATATTATTCACAGCAGGACAGGACAGAGACATATTATTCACAGCAGGTCAGGACAGAGACATATTATTCACAGAAGGTCAGGACAGAGACATATTATTCACAGCAGGTCAGAGACATATTATTCACAGCAGGACAGAGACATATTATTCACAGCAGGACAGGTCAGAGACATATTATTCACAGCAGGTCAGGACAGAGACATATTATTCACAGCAGGTCAGGACAGAGACATATTATTCACAGCAGGTCAGGACAGAGACATATTATTCACAGCAGGACAGAGACATATTATTCACAGCAGGACAGGACAGAGATATAATATTCACAGCAGGACAGGACAGAGAATATTATTCACAGCAGGTCAGGACAGAGACATATTATTCACAGCAGGACAGGTTAGAGACATATTATTCACAGCAGGTCAGGTCAGACACATATTATTCACAGCAGGACAGGACAGGACAGAGACATATTATTCACAGCAGGACAGAGACATATTATTCACAGCAGGACAGAGACATATTATTCACAGTAGGTCAGAGACATATTATTCACAGCAGGACAGAGAAATATTATTCACAGCAGGACAGAGACATATTATTCACAGCAGGTCAGAGACATATTATTCACAGCAGGACAGGACAGAGACATATTATTCACAGCAGGACAGGACAGAGACATATTATTCACAGCAGGTCAGGACAGAGACATATTATTCACAGCAGGTCAGGACAGAGACATATTATTCACAGCAGGTCAGAGACATATTATTCACAGCACGACAGAGACATATTATTCACAGCAGGACAGAGACATATTATTCACAGCAG